>NC_057807.1:81478227-81500777 GCF_018294505.1 Triticum aestivum | reverse complement strand
GGGTAATTTAAATTTATTACCATATTCGATATTTCCCGATTTATGGCCTTACCATACCTGGATTGATAGCCTTTGGGGTAATTTAAATTTATTACCATATTCAAAATTTCCTGAGTTATGACCTTACCATACCTGGATTGATTTATTACTATACGTGGATTAATTATGATTTATTACTATATGATTTATTACTATACGTGGATAGCCTTACCATACCTGGTGGTAATTTAAATTTATTACCATATTCGATATTTTCCGAGTTATGGCCTTACCATATCTGGATTGATAGCCTTTGGGGTAATTTAAATTTATTACCATATAATTGCCATATTCAAAATTTCCTAAGTTATGACCTTACCATACCTGGATTGATTTATTACTATACGTAGATTAATTATGATTGATTACCATAAATACGTTGGGTATTGCCGGTCAGACGAGAAAAGAGAAAAACCGGTGGGAGGGGCTGGTGGGAGGTGGGACGAAGAAAAACCGGTTGAAAATAAACCGGTTGAAAGTGGGGGGGACTATTCAACCAATTCGTCCATTAGGAGTAGAGATGATGAAGGGGTGTGTTGGAAAGACACCTCTTCCCCAACAGACACCTCCTGGGAGGCATCCCTCCCATACAATTGATCACATATTTTTATTTCTTAACAGTTGGAAGCTGGGATGAGGTCAGCAAAGACTAGCGTGGACAAAGGCGCACGCACCATGCTCTCCCTGGCGCGGCACACTCGCAGCAGCCCTTGCCTTGGCTTGCCCTGTCTTATCCCGTCGGAGAGATCACCAATCATGCCTCGTGGGTGTCTACCGTATCTCTTGTACCGCGTGCGTGGGTGTCTTGCTCGCTGACGGATGGGGTGTTGGCGCCGGGCGGGAGCGGGTGGCCCGCGAACCAGTGTGAGGATAGTACCTACATGCAGGTACATGGGGTGTCAGGATTGACAAGTGTAGGAGGTGTCACACGTTGGCGCCGGGCGGGAGCGGGTGTCAGGATCACCAATCATGCGTTTAACACTGCTTAATGCTAATATTTCTAGCATTGCCTTTTATTATATGTCCATGTACCTTTTATCCAAAACTATACTTGCCAGGATTGACAAGTGTAGGAGGAGATTCTTCTGGCATGTGACCCAGAATAAAAAACGATATTACCCGGTTAAGTGGACTAGAATTTGTAGATCCAAGAGTAAAGGGGGGCTGGGTGTGAAAGATCTTCATAAGCAGAATCTCAGCCTGCTTACTAAATGGTGGTGGAAGTTAGAAACTAAATCTGGACTTTGGCAGGATATTGTGAAAGCTAAGTACTTCAGTAGGGCTACTGTGGCTGATATTAAAATGAAGTGCAATGACTCACCATGCTGGAAAGCCATTATGAAGGTGAAATATCTTTATATGGCAGGGAGGAGAGTAATTGTGCAATCTGGAAACATTGCCAGACTGTGGGTTGATCCCGTTGGGGACAATATCCCTATGGCTGAGCAGTTTCCTCGTCTTTTCTCTATTTGCAATTATCCTGAGTGCACTATTGATAAATGCTTAAATGTTGATCCCTCCTCATTCTTTAGGAGAAGGTTGAATAGTGAGCTTAATGACCAGTGGGTTGTTGTGAGTAAATTGGCTAGAGAAGCATGTGTTTCAGACGCTGCTGATGTGATCAAATGGGGCTTGGGTGGGAAAACCTATTTTACCACCAAATCTGTTTATTCGTTCCTGGAAAAGAATGTTGCTGGATGCGATTATAGATGGATCTGGAGTGCCAGAATCCCTCTCAAAATTCAAATATTCTTGTGGCAACTTTTTCAGGATGCTGTCCTGACTAGGGATGTGATGAAACACCGAGGGTGGAAAGGGAACCCAAAGTGTTCTTTTTGCGGAGGGAGAGAAACCGCACAGCACCTGTTCTTTGCTTGCCCTGTTGCCAGGGTAACCTGGAGGATAGTGGCATGTATGTTTGGCACTGCTTTGTGCCCTGATAATATTTGGCAAGCTTATTCATGGTGTTATACGTTCTTCCCTGGAGGGGAAAAGTTTTATACGGCAGGGATTGCTGCTATGTGCTGGGTAATCTGGTCGTGTCGTAACAGGGTTACTTTTGAGTTTAAACCGCTTACAAACCCATTTGAATGTATATTCTCTGTCTGTGCTTTAATTTGCTACTGGGCAGGAATGGTGAAGCAAGAGGATGCAGTTACCATGAGGGACGGGGCGAAGATGCTGAAGGAGAATGCATCGATGATGATGAGGATCTGTGCTGCAAACCACGAAGAGGCGTCCCGTTGATCCTGCTGGAGATGTTCCCTTGTGATCTAGCTTGATGTTTGAGTTGCTCTCCGCTGCGTGGGCTTGAACTTATGCTGCTCGACTGTTGTGAGCCTGGGTGCTGTGACTTTTGGGGGCTGTTGGACCTGGTTGCTAGCTTTAGATGTATGGTGTCGTCGGGTTTTCGCCCCACAGCGAGTAATCTCGATGGCGAGTGCTTGCAGTGGGTTTCCCGACGATGCGTTGAACTCGCTTCCCCTTTTCTCCTTTCTTGGACTGTTGTATTTCCGTTATGTTGCAATAATGGAAAGGGGTAATGCCCGGTTCAAAAAAGGTACACGGGGTGTCCAGCCTTGGCGGACGATTTACGAACGAAACTGTGATCGATGGCACTAAGAGCAACTCCAATGGGCCGACCCAAACGGACGGTGCATTTGTCCGCTTTTTATCCGTTTGGGTCAGCCCGGCGGACACAAACGACCGGTGTTATGTTTGGGTCGATGCGAGCCCTGAACGCTGGCCCGACCCATTTCGTCGGCGCGCCAAGAAAGTATTGGATGCATTTAATTAGACATAAAGTCGGCCACGAAGGCCGGCGAAAGTCCACATTACATTAATAAAAACACTAAAAACTAGACGGCGGCGTCTGCGTCGGGACCATTGAGGTCAATCAGCGTCGACGTAGGGCCGGCCCAGGGGAACGCCGTGTTCCAGACGGCGGTGATGTCGGGCTTTGCCGTCGCTGCCTGCGCCACCGCTGTCTGGGCCTGGCGCGCCTCCCCCTCGGCCTCGCACTCGCCCTCCCGGCGCTCCTCGACCAGCCGAACGCGGCGCCAGTGGTCGAGTTAGGCCGCCATCTGCTTCTCCGTCGCCCCGAGCCAGATCGACGGAGCGCTGACCCACTCGCGCACTACTCCGGTCCAGGAGTAGCGCTCGAGGTAGGCCGGCTCCTCCGGCTCGGCTTTGGGCGGGGACGACGGGGCCCTCGGCGGCACGACGCAGTCGCCTGCCGCGGAGAGGGCCATAGCCTCCGCCATGGCAGCCTCGAAAGCCGCCTCGTCCGCCTCCCTCCACCGCTCCTCCTCCTCGCTCTCCTTGATGGCCGCCTGGTAGGCGGCCTCGGCCTCCTGGTCCTCGTCGCGGACAACGAGAGCGGGCGACGGAAGGCTGTGGTCGACGCCGCAGACGCCGCGTCGCCTCGCCTCCTCGTGCTCGAAGGCGAACCATCGAGCCCAGTTGGGCGAGTCGACGGCGAAGTGCGGGTCGGCGCGCTGCTCCGACGTCAGCAACGCCCGCTGGCGCCGCACCTCCTCCGCATGGGCCCTCACCGTCCGCGGCGTCGCCGGCACTGGGATCCTCTCCGGATCCAAATGCCAGTCATGCGGCAGCGTCACGTCCGAGTACGGCAGAGGCACACGATGGTGCCAGTGCCACTCGCCCTGGTGCAACGGCACGTTGATGCGCTGCCTCTGCCGGGGAGCGCGCGCCGGCGCGGTGAGGGAGGGGGAATGGCGGGCGGGGGCTTTGCCCTTCCGGCTACTGCCGATGCCGGAGAAGAAACCCATGTTGGCGGTCGCTAGGGTTGTCACCGGCGTGGGGGCAGGGGTGGCCAAATGGGGACGAGGGCGCGAGTGGTAGTGGATGAGGACGGCCACGCCGCACGCTCGGCTTAAAAAAGGACGACCGCCGTCGCTGACGCGTGGGCCCAAGGTGGGCGGTCGTCATAAATTATGTTGACCGTCGTAGTTGGACGGCCGTCAGGTGGGGACGCGGTGGACGGCGAGGAGACGCGCGGCGCGTCCGCACCGACGCATTCCAGGCGCAAATTTGGGCCGCAAATGCGTCGGCGCGGACGCGAGGCGGACGTGAAATGGGTTTGGGTCGGCGTGTTGGGCCGCCACTTTTGTTCACGCCGATCCAAACGGACGCGGACGGACGAAATGGGTCACCCCATTGAAGTTGCTCTAACCCATCCCATGGAGCCAAAGTGATGGATGGCATTGATCGCGTGCCGTTAGTTTGGCTTTACTGTTTGGGCGATCGTCTGATCACGAGGATAAATGCCTCGAATCGGGATTGCTACCTGGCAATTTGATCATGGATGCCTTTTGTTTGGTTTTACTGTTTGGGCGATCCTCCCATTTTAAACATTTTTTTGTGAGGCTTGCACACGCTCCACAGTTCCTTGCCGAAGGACATGTAGTGTATGAATCTCGGGAGAAGGGGGGTGAACGTATTCTAAAATGCAAACGAGTAAAAAGAAAGCTTGATAAATTGCGTAGAGCAGATGGACCCCTCCAAGGTAAGTGAGCTGAAGGTCAGAATGTCTTATCAAGGGAAGACCATCATGTCTAGCGCTATTCATCGTAAACACTAAAAATCTGACATCAAATTTTTAGGCGTGACAAATCAAATGTTTTTCATGATAATTTATTGTTACACGAGGATGACAATTTTAGTCTGCAAACACAACAATTTTCCTGGCAAAAAATAAACCGAGACGGATTTGTCATGCTCGCCAACTAAATTTGACATCCTCGATAAACAGGACTTGACATGAAGAAACGTTTAATTTGTCACGCCTAAAAACCTCACGTTCCCTGAATATCTGGGTCTTTATTAATTAGGAACAATAATTATATCATCCACTAGCTTGTTGACTAAGAAATCCGGAAGTTCGTCAACCCATCTATCATTACTTTTATTATAGAAATCAAATTATGCCAGCTCACCAACTACGAAAATAGCCTCAAGAATATGCTTTCTGATCAATGTTATGGTGTCCACACATTCTACGGAGATTTTCGCTGCCGCATTCTACCATTGTGTTTGTCCCGTGCAAAAGTCAATACACCATTTAGCTAATATAATTCAGTTTCTACCCGATTGAACCCCAAGGCATTAACTAAGGCAAGTCCTTCACGCATAGCCATAGCTTCGACTATACATCCATTGCATAATGAATATATGTACATTGAGCCGCCAGGAAATTTCCTTTTCCATCATGAACATCGCCGCTATAGCTCCACAACAATTCTCCTCATGAAAGGTACCATCAACATTCATCTTGACAAATTTTAGGTCTAGTTACACCATTTATGCTCAGTCACATCAATAGAGCAACTAATGGACTTCATATAATTACCAACAATAACAAGAACAGAGCCTGGCTAGTGAGATAAGAGCAGGCATGAGTTGTGACGGGCATGTTGACCACGCAAACACCATATATTCCAACAACTAATAAGGATTAATTATATCCTTTATATTTAAAGATGACATAATTTGTATTGGATTGTTAGCCTCAAGGAGCATAAATTCAAGAACGGTCAAATCTGACAGGTCAACATGAAGGGTTGATTGTGTAGACTAGATGGATTTTGAGAATAGGATTTGCATGTATTGTAGCCCATAGGACGCATATATAGAGAGGTACAAAAGCAATCCTATACTTGTACTCCAAGATCTAATCCTAGTTAAAAGGAAAGGATAGATGTGGAGATAGAGATAGGAAGGTAAAGAGTACATCAAGTATATGTGCTAATACATGCTAACTTATTCTTACACCCCCCACAGTCGAAGTGTCGTCCGAGGAGATGCCAAGACTCGATCGAAAAGCTTCGAATGAAGACGAAGGAAGCCCCTTAGTCATGATGTATGCAAGTTGATGAGTCGTTGGGACGTGAACAACACGAAACTGTCCCAAAGCCACCTTCTCGCGTACAAAATGAATGTCCAACTCAATATACTTCGTCCGACGATGATGAACATGGTTAGCAGAGAGGTATACCGCAGAGATATTATCACAGAACACCACGGAAGCCTTGTCAACGACACAATGGAGCTCGACAAGAAGTTGACGAAGCCAGCAACATTCAGCCACGGCATTAGCCACCGCACGATATTCGGCCTCAGCACTCGGGCGAGAGACAGTAGGTTGGCGTTTGGAGGACCAAGACACCAAAGTGTCGCCGAGGTAAATGCAATATCCCGAAGTAGACCGGCGAGTGTCTGGACAGCCAGCCCAATCAGCATCCGAATAAGCAGCAATCGCAATGGAGGAACTGCCGGCGATCCTGAGCTCGTGAGAAGTAGTGCCGTGAAGATAGCGAAGTAAGCGCTTGATCAGTCCCCAATGAGTGTCACGTGGAGCATGCATATGTAAGCAAATCTGTTGGGCAGCATACGCGATGTCGGGACGTGTCAAGGTGAGGTATTGAAGAGCACCAGCAATACTTCTGTAGAAGGTGGCATCGGACACAAGTTCACCAGCGGAAGAGGAGACCTTGGGTTTCGTGCCAACAGGCGTGGAGACATGCTTACAATTGGACATAGCAGCACGATCAAGAAGCTCCTCCGCATATCTTTCCTGAGAAAGAAAGAAACCAGAGGTCGTGCGACGAACTGCGACACCGAGAAAAAATGAAGAGGCCTGAGATCCTTCATCTTGAATCCAGTGCTGAGGGAAGTGATGATCAGTCGAAGAAACGTTGTCGAGGAAGCCGTGAGTGCAATGTCATCGACATAAAGTAGCAAGTAGGCCATGTCTGAACCACGATGGAGCACAAAGAGCGAGGTGTCTGAAAGAGCCGAAGTGAAACCAAGGCGCCGAAGGAAATCACCGATGCGCGTGTACCAAGCGCGAGGAGCCTGTTTCAACCCATAGAGTGACTTGGACAGCAAGCAAACATGCTCAGGATAGTTGGCGTCGATGAAACCCGTCGGCTGAGCACAATAACCACGCTCATGCAAAACTCCATGAAGAAAGGCATTAGATACATGCAACTGATGGACCAGCCAATGTGGAGAAGCGGCAAGGTGCAAAACTGTGCGAACTGTGGCAGGTTTAACGACCGGACTGAAAGTCTCACCAAAGTCAATGCCGGCACACTGTGTGAATCCTCGAACGACCCAACGAGCTTTATAGCGATCCAAGGAACCATCTGGTTTGACTTTATGTCGAAACACCCATTTACCGGTGACGATGTTGGCACCCCGAGGACGAGGCACAAGAGTCCATGTGTGATTAGCCTGGAGAGCATCATATTCCTCTTGCATGGCAGAATGCCACGCGGGATCACGAAGCGCCGCACGAGCAGACGTGGGAAGAGGCGAGGGCACAACTGCGGCCGTGTGAGCATCCTCAAAACGCCGGTGAGGTTGAAAGACACCATGGCGCGCACGCGTACTCATCGTGTGTATGGAAACATCAGAGGGGCAGAGCCATGGGGCAGCACATGAAGGTGCCATCGGAGCCGGGACCGGCGATGGCGAAGGCGCGGCGAACTCGACGGCAGGGCCGGAGGACACCACGAGTGGCGAAGGCGCGACGAACTCAACGGCAGAGCCGGAGGACACCACGGGTGATGATGACGTGTTGGTGGAGGCTGTTGTAGAGTTGCTGGAGGCAGCAGCCGCGTCACTAGGGAGCGGTGGCGGGGCTGCCGACAAGGATGGCCCAGGGGCGTCACTGGGAGAGGCAGCTGCTGCCGTAACACCACCATTCGCTGCCATGGCAGCCGACGTGGTTGGCATGGCAACCAAGTTGGGCGGCCTGGAAGAAGAGGTAGCCGCCGTGGTGGCCGTGGATGGTGATGCAGGGGCGGCCACGGCTGGACTTCCGGCGACCCGAGGAGCGACCGGACGGCCACGGCGTCGAGCAGCCGGTGGTGCAGGGACCACGACGGGTTCGGGCGGAGAGGGCCCAACTGATGGTGATGGAGACTCCGGCAACATGTTCCTGAAAGGAAAAATGCACTCGTCGAAAACAACATGGCGTGATGTTAGCACACGGCGACTGACCGGATCATAGCAGCGGTATCCACGGTGATCAGGAGGGTATCCGAAGAAAACATAAGCTATGGAGCGAGGTGAGAGTTTATGAGGAGCAGTAGCGGTGGTATTTGGGTAGCATAGACATCCAAAAACTCGAAGATGAGAGTAGTCAGCTGGGAGACCGAAGAGAAGTTGATGGGGAGGAAGATTATTGCGTGGACGATAAGGTCGGAAATTGAGAAGATAGATCGCAGTATTGAGTGCTTCAGCCCAAAACCTAGGAGGCATATGAGCATGAAATAATAGAGTACGGACACTATCATTTAATGTGCGAAGTATGCGTTCTGCGCGGTCATTTTGTTGCGAGGTATATGGGCATGTGAGACGAAGGTGGATGCCGTGTTGTGCAAAAAAGGTGCGAGAAGCATGGTTATCAAATTCATGACCATTGTCAGTTTGAAATGCTAAGATGTAACGTTGAAATTGGGTGGCGACAAAGGCATGAAAGCGAGAGATAATGGAGAAAACATCCGACTTGCGACATAAAGGAAAAGTCCAAACATAGTGCGAGAGTCATCTAGTAGAACAAGATAATATTGAAACCCCGAAACACTTGTGATAGGAGATGTCCAAACATCGCAATGAACAAGAGCAAAAGGAAAACTAACTTGACTATCAGACTGTTTGAAAGGTAAACGAACGTGCTTCCCCAATCTACAAGCATGACACGTTGTAGTGGGTGATTTATTACAAGTAAAATCAAAAGAAGAAAGTGTCCTAGAGAGAGCAGCATGTCCTGGATGGCCAAGGCGTTCATGCCAAAGGTCGGTGATGCCGGCAAGAAAGGCTTGAGGTCTGGTGACAACAGGGTATAGGTCGTCGGGACTATCACATCGGAGAATCACCACACGGGTACGACGATCCTTGACAAAAAAACCAAGTTCATCAAACTCAACATTAACAGGGTTTGTACGAGTTAAAGGATGAATAGAAATTAGATTTTTAATGAGATTAGGAGTGATAACAACATCACGTAGTGAAAGTGGAAAAGAAGAAGCAGGGAGAGAAGCAGTGCCGATGTGAGTAATAGGTAGAGAGTCTCCGTTTCCGAAGATAACAGAAGAAAAGGTGGAGGAAGGGGAGAAAGAAGAGAGGATACCGGGATCGCTGGCCATGTGGGCAGTCGCGCCTGTGTCAAAAAACCAGTTGGATCCGCCACCGCCGGTGCCACCCTGCTGCAAAGAGAGATTGTTGACGGCGGCATGCAGCTGCGTTTGATCCCACGCAGGGGGCTGGTGCGGCGGAGGCGACGGAGCATAGCCGTTGTAGACGGGTGGAGCACCGTAGGCCGGTGGAGCGCTGTAGCCCGGATGCCCTAGATGGGCATTATATGCCTGGGGCGTGGAGGCGCCGGGGCGCGGGCCAAGGAGACCAGCGCCGGGAGCACGCCAGTTGGGGGCCCATGCCTGGAACATGCCAAACAACGGGTAGTTGCCGATGGGCCAGAACGGCACAGCAGGATCCCGAACAGCAGGGGCGCTGGGGGCGCCATGGCCCTGCTGTTGCTGCGGCTTCTTGCGTCCCTTGCCACGACCCTTGCCACCGGAAGAGGGTACAACAGGTGGTGAAGGCGCGGTGGAGCGAGGAGCTGAGGACGCCGGTGGTGCAGGCGCGGGGGAGAAGCGGTTGGCGACGAGGGCGGTCGCCTGGACCTGCTGGGCATGGCGCGCAAGATGTCGTTCCTCCTGTAAAAGAGCGCCACGAGCACGGGCGAAAGTCAGTGCAGCAGGGTTGATGGAGAGGGCGGCGATGCAGTGGCCGAACTCGCCGTTCTGCCCGTTGAGGAAGGTCGTGAGCATGTCCTGGTCCGTGACCGGAGTGCCCATGTCGTGAAGAGTGTCGGAGATACACTTGAGGCGGCTCGCGAAGGCGGTGACGGAGAGGTCTCCTTGGACGAGGTTGAGGAAGTCACGCTTGACGAACATGGACCGTTGAAGACGATTGTCGCAGAAGTGGTCGGTGATGACGGTCCAAGCGTTGGCGGCGGTGTCGGAGGGCTGGATGATGATCTCGAGGATATCTTTGGAGACCGTGGTGTAGATCCAAGAGACGATGCATTGGTCTATTTGGGTCCACTCGACATCGCCGAGAGCCATGAGGGCATCAACGGAGCCATCGATATGATCAAGAAGACCTAGCTTGCGGAAGGTGAGATTGAAGAAAGTCTGCCAGATGCAAAAGTTAGACTCGTCGAAGTCGAGGATGACAGTGACGTGGTTGCGGATGTTGATGAGCTGGATGGCGGTGGCGCTAGGGGCAGCGGGGTTGGCGGAGCTAGCGGCAAAGGGGTTGGACCCGGAGGAGGCGAGGGAGGAGTTGGGGGTGGAGGCGAACTCGCCGAAGTCCATGGCAGCAGCAGCGTGGAGGACGTGGCGGCTGTAGCTAGGTTTCGGCGGCTAGGGTGCAGCGGAAGCAAGGCAAGGAACTAGAGCTCTGATACCATGTAGACTAGATGGATTTTGAGAATATGATTCGCATGTATTGCAACCCATAGGACGCATATATATAGAGGTACAAAAGCAATCCTATACTTGTACTCCAAGATCTAATCCTAGTTAAAAGGAAAGGATAGATGTGGAGATAGAGATAGGAAGGTAAAGAATACATCACGTATATGTGCTAATACATGCTAACTTATTCTTACAGATTGTATCAGTTCAAGAATTCCAAACTTGGACCAAAGGTTCTTTGTCAAATCACAACCAAAAATCAGGTGCATGTCATCTTCATGTCCCTTGTGACATATTGGGCATTCACCACTTACAGGGATGTGAAGATTAACAAGTATGCACTTTATGGGGACTATCTCTTAAAGAATTCTCCCACAAAATATCTAAACTTTACGTGGAACCTTCAGCTTCCATACTAGCCTCCATATCGCCAAAGGCACGGAGCTGCTCGGGTTTGAATTCTCATTTGCATGGGGCCCGTACTTATATATCTACTTAGCATGGTACGTTGTCCGTACCGAATTTTTTCCACCCGTATTAAGCTGCCACCCAATGAAGTTATCAAAACCTAAAGGTTTAAAGGTATTTGCAAGATTCGCATAGCATCCACATGATTAAATATTCTCTTGATTAAATATTCATCCAACTGAGAAGTTACTGATTAATTAATTAATTAACCCTATATAGGATAGTTTGGCCCCGAGCAGTGATTACCTTCCTATCTCGTCTCGAAGGTACCCATGGATCATTCCATATGTTAATATTTTCCCCTAGGTTAGTTCTCCAAATGTAACCATGTTTGAAGATGACCAATCCAGCAACAATATTTTGCCAAGTGAATGGTGAATCTTCCTTAGGCCTAGACTGAAGCAAACCAGTGTTTGGATAGGAGTACTTCGCTTTTAGAATCCATGCAAAGAGAGATTCATGATTTTTGATTAATCTCCAACACTATTTGGCAAGAAAAGCAAGAATAAAGGAGTGTAAACCCTAAAGTCCGTACCACCATTTCCTCAGCAATATTGTGCAATCAAACTAGCGGGGAAGAGAATAAATGAGTATCGTTGCATTCTTTTATTCTCTCCCTCATTCCCCAGCAGTATTGTGCAATCAAATCATTGATACCTTTACAAACACGTTTTTCCTTTTGGTAAGCAAAAAAAACGTCATAGCAAAACTCGGAATGGCTTGAGCAGTAGCTTTCAACAAAATTCCCCTACCCTTCAAAGCTAACTAGGTTTTCATCCAGCCTTTCAACAGTTGTCTAATTATTTCACAAAAGTGTTGAAGTACTCACTCCTATCATCACCTACCATTGCAGGTAAGCCCCGGTATATATCTGAAAGGGCTTGGGCGACAATATTTAATTGACGGCAAATCTCAGGACGAGGCGAATTGGTGCCCGAGCCCAGTTGATCCTGATATCACCACCTTACATTCAGGAATCGGGATCCGGGAAAATAGCCCTGACATGCCTGCCGTTGGAGTTTAGAAAATGTGGATAGCCGACGAATACAAATGGAACAGTGTTGCGCACGTGGGGCCGAGGGACGTGGGTGGCCTGACGGAAACGTTTGTGTCATCTGGTCTGTGGACCAGGACGTCGGTGGTTTTCCTGACGCGTGGATCAAATAAGCATGGGAAAGCTGAGTCGTCGCACAACAGCGCCGTTCCAAACAAGCATGATGTGGGTCATTCTGGAAACCCTTTGCGGGCGCGTGTCTTCGACAGGTGCCGACCGCCCGACCCTCCCTAGAGCTGTATTACAACAAAAAGAGCATTTTTGCCTAATTCTGGAAAAATCACAGTCGGAAAATTTGCCATCAGGAAAACATAAACAGAAACACACAAAACATTAACATTAATTCAGTTTGGCCGCCAAAGAGCTTCATTCCACATCCAACTAGACATTACATTAATCCTAGAAGAACATATCTAATACTGTAGTTGGGAAACACGCTTAAGAGTCCCTCATCCTTCCTCCATGTCGGCCCTAAAGAACACCGGAAGGGACTAATTGGCACTGCCAAAGTACATAGCGATGACATACAGAAGTAGAACGGTAAGCATGATGTTGATGGCTGCAAGCAGGACAGCTGCAGCTGCAAGCCCCTGGAATACAGAAAACAGTTGCGATGGCAGCAACCGTGTTAGATCTCTGAACTCTGAACCCAACTATTGACTATCTTCAGTTAACTGTAGAGTATCGGTTCGGCTACAGATAACTGAGAGCGGACGGCTGTGAAGACAAAGACGAAGATCGACGGCTGGAGAGAAGACCCTGGGTGTTTTACTGCTAGTAGTAATTCCAGTTGTTTACTGTCACTTGTTTTCACCGAGTTGTACTACTCCTTTTAAGCCCGCCTGCATGCACATGAGGGCCATATCATTGTATCTACAAACAAAAACTTTAGTTCTTATCTGTAGGCTAGCTCGTATCAAATTCCCCAATTAATAGAAGGGTCTCCGCATCGGGAGCTTACAGCCAAATTCATCAGTGAGAATGGCTGTCTATTGTTAGATCAGTAGCGGGATCTAACAAATTGGTATCAGATGTCATCGATCCTCGGTGGTGTGGCGGCGGCGTGAGCAAGGGGACGAACGGCGGCGGTCGACCAGTTCGAGCACAGGTCGATAGCTAGGTGCGGTTGCCGGCGAGACCTTCTCCTGGTAGTAAAATTCCGTGACCAAGATTGACCCGCGTTCTTTAGGAGGCGCGGAGCGCTGGTGGTGGAAGGGATTCCGGATATAGCAAGGGTTCCAAGGCCAGTCCTGGTGGTAAAACTCCGGAGCCAGATCCCGATCCATGGCGAAATCGAAGGGCGACGACAAGGCAGACGCGACAGAAGTCGCCGAAATGAAGCTCGGCATGGAACAACTGGACGGCAAGGTCGACGGCCTCCACACCGAGGTCGAGGGCGTGCGCACAGAGGTCACTGCGGTGTAGAAACAACTCTCCCGCCTCGAGGAACTCATGCTACGCCTGGAGGAAAAGCTCTCACTTCCACCGCAGCCAGAGGCTTCAGCTACACCAGCGGCGAGGTATGGGCAGCAGCAACCTCTCCCACAACAAGAGCCTCCACCACAGCAGCAGCAGCAGCCTCCACCACAACACCAACGGCGACAACCACCCTCTCTAGAACAGCAGGAACATGCTCCAAGGAACCAAGCCAACACATCTCCACTGTTGAACAGAGGAACTCCAGTTTGGAGGCGTAGGGGACAAGAACAAGCACACCACTTTGGGTGGATTGATGATCAGCAAGCTCTCGTCAACCATAACCCTCAGAACACCTATGGGTTGCAGGGCTACTACCAAGACAACCCACAACTAGACGCATACTTCCCCCATCCCAACTACAACACACAGGGGCAATTTCAAGGGCAACAACCAACCCAACAACCACCTCCATACCAACCAGTTCCTTAACATCCAGCTTACCAACAACAGTGGCACCACCAACCTGAGTACTTGCAGCCAGAGTACTACCCACAGCAACAGCCAGTTCCACAACAGCAGTTTCAGCCACCACCCGAACAGCAACAACAAGTTAACTACCTACCAGCACCACCTCAACAACAGTACTATTTACCTAGCTTACAGCAGATACAAGGACTAGGCCCTCCCAGTCAGCAACAACGTCCTCAAGCACAGCCAAACTCACCCCATAACAGATATGCAGATCACTATAGAGAACTTGACAGAGATAACCAGTTCTACAGATCTATTGCCAGAGCCCCAAAGATAACATTTCCCACTTTTGATGGAACTAACCCCATGGAATGGCTGAGAACTACTAAGAAATTCTTCTCTATGGTATACATCCCAAAGGAGGCTAAATGGGACTATGCCCAGATGTATATGACTGGCAAGGCTGACACATGGCTATGAAACTCGGGAATTCTGGATGAAAACCTTACTTGGGATCAATTCTGCAGTGTAGTTTTAAAAAGATTCTCTGGGGACAGTTCATATGAGGTCGTTGAAAGTTATAATTCCCTCAAACAAGGATCCTCAATTGTCTTTGATTACATTGACACGTTTGAGGAAAAGATGTCATCTTTCAAAAAGGAAAATACAGGAGTGCCCGAGAGCTGCTATATCAAGTGTTTTGTCAATGGCCTCAGACCAAAGATTAAGCACTACTTGAAGCCTTTCAAACCAATCACACTCTATGATGCAGTAGAAACTGCTAGGAACATGGAACTAGGAGTACAATAACAATCAAACAAGAAAATATGCAGCTCCAACACACCATTCCAGAGAAACACCAACCAGCAACCTTACTCTAGCAAGCCAAAAGTGGGAGATGCTAATATAGCTAGCACAGAACTAGACAAGAAACCTGTTGCCAGAACAGAAACAAAATTCTAAGAACCTGGTGATGAGGTTATGTACCTAGGGTAGGGTCATGGACCTATCTAGGATACCATACCCAAGGACATCATCACACGAAACTACCTTCCAGTCGACCAAGAGAAGCTCCACTTGACCAAGGGAGATTCCACTCGACAGGCTAGAAGACACTCGACCATGAAGACACACTCGACCATCAGAAGTTCAAGATCTATGATGTATCCAAATGGTCTGTAATTAAGTAGTCTTAATGGTCATGATGATACTTTATGTAGGGCATTACCAGTAACGCCCGGCCTTAATGTACTTTAATCCTCCTCTACGTGGGCTGGCTGGGGTCCTGGCGTCCTCTATATAAGCCACCCCCTCCACTGGTAGAAGGGTTCGCACCCCTGTAACTCATATACACAGAGATCAGTCGACCGCCTCTGGGCTCCGAGACGTAGGGCTGTTACTTCCTCAGAGAAGGGCCTGAACTCGCTAAACACCCGTGTGTACAACTACTCCATAGCTAGGACCTTGCCTTTCCATACTTACCCCCCATTCTACTGTCAGACTTAGAACCACGACAGTTGGCGCCCACCGTGGGGCAGGTGTCTTAGCGACTTTTTTGGAGAAGTTGCAATTTGTCCGATCGCCTTCATCATGGTTTCCGGCGGAGCTCTGGTCGAGGGCCACGAGATCCGTCTCAGTGCGCTCACTTTCATCGCCGATGACTCCGCTTGGCTCCAGGAGGCACCACTCGACATCGACGCGCTCCCCGTCCGCGGGGCGACGCACTTTCGGGCGTGTGTCTGCGGCGTCTTGCTGCGGCAGCCGTCGACCCCATACCGGTCGACTCCTGCGCCGTCCTCCCTCCTTGTCTCCCGCCAGCGCAAGCGCTCCGGTTGGTCAAGGCTCCAGCGATGGGTGAGACACACAGTGGCTCGCCAATCGGCCACCACCCAAGTCGCAGTGATTGAGCCCGACAAATCTATCTACGGCCTGTTCGACTGGCTCCGTAGAGACTGCATCCGAGTGCGATAGCAGTGATCCGGCGGCGGAGGTCCTGATGGTCAACGGGCCCCGTAGTCCTCCCGGTTTCCCCCGCGGCGACGGGATGGACGACGAGGACGACCCTGCTCAAGCCCATGAAGAGTACCAACCCGAGCCGCTCACTTCCCAGCAGAGGGGAGAACTTCGCCGCCGGAACATGGATGCCCTACATACTCCCATTGCAGGAGAAACTCCTGAGGCTCGTGCCCTGGAAGAGGCGCGTTTAGCCAACCTGGCTGAACGCACTCGACTGGAGAACCTTCAGCGGGCACTCGACGAGCGTGCGCGTCAACGAGCGACTAACTCCAATCGACGTCAGCTCTTTCCGCAACCAACTCAGGTATATCGAACCCCAATTCAGAATTTGGCAGCTGCAGCCCGCATAGCGGAGTCAATTCATCCCTCTCAGTCAGAGGCTGGAAGAGGCTTGATGCAGATCAGAGATTTGCTCCGGGCAGCAGGAGATCAGAATTCTGCTGTGTCACAGTCGCGTAACAGGATTCACAGTCGATCTGTCGCTGCGAATACTGTTCAGTCGGCTCACAGTCCAAGGTCGCCTCCGAGGCGCATGGGACGTGAAGGCCGGCGGGACCACTATGATGATCGATTTGATCGTGATGACAGGCGTCGAGTGCCCACTCCTCCCCCGAGAAGTGGGTCTAACGCCCATCAGCAGCAAGATGACAGACGCCAGCTCAGTGTTGGGCGGAGAGCTCCAGTCGACCCCAGAGAGCCAGGCTTTGACGCGAGATCCATCATCATGCAAGGTTTGGTCGACCAAAACAGAGCTCATAGAGGTGGTCATGACAGAGATGTGCCCACAAGCAGTCGAGTCCACGTTTCAGGTCCAGAATGTTTTAGCAGAGCGATCAGAGCCGCAGTGATACCCCCCAACTTCAGGTTGGCGACTGGGGTGAATAAGTTCACCGGAGAGTCTAAGCCTGAAACTTGGCTCGAAGACTACCGAGTGGCTGTTCAGATTGGTGGCGGTAATGATGAGGTGGCCATGAAACATTTGCCACTTATGCTAGGGGGTTCAGCCAGGGCATGGTTGAATCAGTTAGCTCCCAGCAGCATTTACACCTGGGAAGATCTTTCTCGAGTGTTTGTTAGGACGTTTGAGGGAACTTGCAAGCGACCTGCTGGATTGACTGAGCTACAAGTTTGTGTACAAAAGTCGAGTGAAACATTGAGGGATTACATCCAGAGGTGGATCAGTTTGCATCACACTGTAGAGAATGTGTTGGACCATCAAGCGGTTTGCGCCTTCAAAGATGGCATCAAGAACAGAGAGTTGAGCCTGAAGTTTGGTCGAACTGGAGACATGACCCTGAGTCGGATGATGGAAATAGCCACCAAGTACGCCAACGGCGAAGAGGAGGACCGACTCCGGAGCGGCAAGTACAAGCCGAGTCAGTCGGATAAAGAAAACTCCAGTCGGAAGCAAAAGCGGAAGGCCGAGCCAGCAGCTCCTGGAGAGGCTCTAGCCGTGACACAGGGCAAATTTAAAGGGAAGCCCAAAGGATCTTGGAACCCCAAGAAGGTAAAAGATAAGGAGGGTAATGATGTGATGGACCTGCCGTGTCATATCCACACGAAGAAAGACGAAGAGGGTAACTTCATCTACCCAAAGCATACCACTCGCCAGTGCTGGCTCTTAATCCAGCAGTTCCAAGGGAAACAGCCGAAGGACAAAGAGAAGGAGTCGGACAAGGCTGAGGACAAGCAGGACAGTGATGGAGAGTACCCTCATGTCGACTCCACTCTGATGATTTTTGCTGATGTAGAGAGCAAAAGTCGACTGAAAGTGATCAACCGTGAAGTCAATATGGTCGCACCAGTGACACCAAACTATTTGAGATGGTCACAAACTCCCATTACTTTCGACCAGTCGGACCATCCTACTCATATTGCCACCCCTGGGAGGCAAGCACTGGTGGTCGACCCGGTCGTCGAAGGCACTCGACTGACGAAGGTATTGATGGATGGCGGCAGCGGGTTGAACATACTGTATGCAAAGACGCTCAAGGGAATGGGCATTCCGATGTCCAGGCTCAGTTCCAGCAACATGAGTTTTCACGGAGTCATCCCAGGAAAGAAGGCTGAGTCACTCGGCCAAATAGCTTTGGATGTGGTGTTCGGCGACTCGAAGCATTTCCGCAAAGAGAAGCTGACATTTGAAATCTTGGATTTCCAGAGCGCCTACCACGCTATCTTGGGAAGACCAGCTTACGCCCGCTTCATGGCTCGACCATGTTACGTGTACCTCAAGTTAAAGATGCCTGGCCCCAAAGGCGTGATCACCGTCACTGGTAACCGGAAGAAAGCAGAAGAGTGTTTCCAGAAAGGCTCAAAGATTGCGGATGACCAGATAACAGTGATAGAGCTACAGGGATACAAGAAGAACGCAGATCCGAGTGATTTACTGCGGGCCAAGAAGCCCGCCACAGAGTCAGCATTTCAGTCATCCGGGGAGACGAAGCCAGTTCACATCCACCCGACTGACCCCAATGCAGCTCCGACCCATATTTCCACTACACTCGACTCTAAATAGGAAGAAGCGCTCATCCAGTTCCTCCATGAGAACTGGGACATCTTCGCATGGAAGCCAGCTGACATGCCAGGTGTTCCCAGGGGACTGGCTGAGCATCGCCTTAGAGTCGATTCAAAGGCAAAACCTGTTAAAGAACATCTCCGACGGTCCGCCGTTCAGAAGAAAAAAGACATTGGCGAAGAGGTGGCTCGACTCCTTGCGGCAGAGTTCATCCGAGAGATATACCACTCCGAGTGGCTCGCCAATATCGTTATGGTTCCCGAAAAGGACAATTCCCTTCGTATGTGCATTGATTTCAAACATATCAATTGGGCCTGCCCGAAAGATCATTTTCCTCTCCCTCGCATCGACCAAATTGTCGACTCGACCGCAGGGTGCAAGAGATTGTCCTTTCTAGACGCTTATTCAGGGTATCATCAGATCCGTCTGTATGGGCCCGACGAAATCAAAACAGCTTTCATCACCCCATTCGGATGCTTCTGCTATATCACCATGCCATTCGGCCTCAAGAATGCCGGAGCCACGTTCATGAGAATGATTCAAAAGTGTTTACTCACTCAAATCAGTCGGAATGTGGAAGCATACATGGATGATATCGTGGTCAAGTCGCGAAAGGGTTCCGACCTGTTGACTGACTTAGCTGAAACATTTGCCAATCTCAGGAGGTATGATATCAAGCTCAATCCTTCAAAATGCACATTCGGAGTACCTGGCGGGAAGTTACTCGGTTTTCTCATTTCCGAACGAGGAATCGATGCTAACCCAGAAAAAGTTGGCACCATACTCCGAATGAACGCCCTGTGCGTGTGCACGATGTCTAGAAGCTTACTGGATGCTTGGCCGCGTTAAGTCGATTCATCTCTTGCCTCGGTGAAAAGGCGTTGCCCCTTTACCGACTGATGAAAAAGGCAGACAAGTTCGAGTGGACTCCAAAAGCTGATGCAGCGTTTGCCGAGTTAAAAACTCTACTCTCCACCCAGCCGGTGCTTGCTGCTCCAATCAGCAAAGAGCCTCTGTTGCTTTATATTGCAGCCACAGGAAAAGTCGTCAGTACAGTACTTACGGTTGAGCGGGAAGAAGAAGGGAAAGCCTTCAAAGTTCAGCGCCCAGTGTATTATCTCTCTAAAGTTTTGACCCCATCGAAGCAAAGATATCCTCATTATCAGAAGCTCATATATGGGATCCACATGACCATGAAGAAGGTTGCTCATTATTTCTCTGATCATGACATTACAGTCGTCAGCGATGCACCATTGTCGGGGATTCTACACAACAGAGATGCAACTGGTCCAGTGGCTAAATGGGCGATTGAACTCCTTCCCCTTGATATCAAATTCGAGGCAAAGAAAGCCATTAAGTCCCAGGCTATAGCAGATTTCCTTGCCGAGTGGATTGAACAGCAGCAGCCGACTCAAGTTCACTCGGAGCATTGGACCATGTTCTTTGATGGCTCTAAGATGTTAAATGGTTCTGGTGCTGGGGTAGTTTTGGTTTCTCCTCGAGGAGATAAGCTCAGATATGTGCTCTAGATCCACTTTGATTCCTCCAACAATGAAGCAGAATATGAAGCACTGTTGTATGGGTTGCGCATGGCCATTTCACTCGGCGTCCGTCGCCTTATGGTTTACGGCGACTCGGATTTGGTGTTCAATCAGGTGATGAAGGAGTGGGATGTTAGAAGCCCAGCCATGACTAGATACTGCAATGCAGTGAGGAAGCTTGAAAAGAAATTCGAAGGGTTAGAACTCCATCATGTTCCCCGACTGAAAAATCAAGCAGCCGATGACTTGGCGAAGATAAGTTCCAAGAGGGAAGCCATTCTGAGTGGCGTGTTTTTGGAACATGTCTACACACCATCGGTTCAAGAGGATCCTTTCACTGAAGAAGCCCCGCAGCCTAAAAGCGCCACAGATCCGACTGAAGTCGAGGTCCCAGCGGTGGTCGACTTAATCATGGAAGTTTTGGTCATCACTCCCGATTGGACAGTGCCCTATATCGCCTATATTTTGAGGAAAGAACTCCCCGAGAATGAAGAAGAAGCTCGAGAGATCGTTCGCCGGTCCAAAGCCTTCACCGTCATGAGAGGTCAGTTATACAGAGAAAGCGCGCCTGGAGTCAGCCAGAAATGTATAACACCAGAGGAAGGTCGAATGATTCTCAACGACATCCACTCGGGGACCTGTGGCCATCATGCGTCTTCTCGGACCATCGTGGCCAAAGCATACCGAGATGGTTTTTATTGGCCCAGAGCGAATGAAATGGCGAAGGAGATAGTCGACAAGTGTGAGGGATGTCAATTTTACTCCAATATGTCACACAAGCCCGCCTCAGCTTTGAAGACTATACCACTCGTCTGGCCCTTTGCAGTGTGGGGTTTGGATATGGTCGGTCCTTTGAGAACAGGCAGAAGCGGTTTCACACATGTGCTGGTAGCAGTCGACAAGTTTACCAACTGGATTGAGGCCAAACCCATCAAGAACCTCGATGTTGGTACCGCTGTCAGCTTCATCCAAGAACTGATATTCAGATATGGAATCCCGCACAGCATCATCACTGATAACGGGTCAAACTTCGATTCTGAAGAATTCAGAGCTTTATGCACATCTCAAGGCACACGAGTCGACTATGCTTCAGTCGCCCATCCGCAGTCGAATGGACAGGCAGAACGAGCCAACGGTTTGATTCTCAAAGGGTTGAAGCCCCGTTTGATGCGTGATCTCAAGCATGCGGCTGGTGCATGGGTTGACGAACTTCCCTCGGTGCTTTGGGGGTTAAGGACCACACCCAACCGGTCGACTGGAAGAACTCCATTCTTCTTGGTCTATGGAGCTGAAGCAGTCTTGCTGAGTGATCTTCTCCACAACGCTCCCCAAGTCGAGCTCTACACCGAAGCTGAAGCAGAACAAGCGCGGCAGGACGTAGTCGACCTTTTAGAGGAAGAAAGAGAGATGGCTCTGATCAGATCAACCATTTATCAACAAGACGTGTGTCGCTTCCACGCCAAAAACGTGAAGAGTCGAGCCTTCCAGGAAGGAGATTTAGTTCTCCGAGTGGACCAGCAGAAACCACACAAGCTTGCTCCTTCTTGGGAAGGTCCCTTCATCGTCACCAAGGTTCTCCACAATGGAGCATACCGTCTTTATAATGTCGAGCATCAGATCGACGAGCCCCGAGCTTGGAACGCGGAGCTTCTCCGCCCCTTTTACACTTAAGTATTCACTCGGATGAGTTGTAATAAAAGTACTCTTGTAGTTTATTTATCAAAGACAAGAGATTTATAGTTTTCCCAGTGATTGTTATTACTTTTGTCCATATAAAACAATCCTCCAGTGGGTGGCTTAGCTGCGAATCCGATTCGCCTAAGTGTGTAAAAACAAATCCTAACCGAGTGGTGAGTCAGTCTCCCACACGAAGGCTTAGCTGCGAAATCCGTTTCGCCTAAGATAAATAAAATCCTACCGAGTGGTAAGCCAGCCTTCCACTCGGAGGCTTAGCTGCAGTCCAAGTACTCGCCTAAGATAAATAAAATCCTACCGAGTGGTAAGCCAGCCTTCCACTCGGAGGCTTAGCTGCAGTCCAAGTACTCACCTAAGATAAATAAAATCCTACCGAGTGGTAAGCCAGCCTTCCACTCGGAGGCTTAGCTGCAGTCCAAGAACTCGCCTAAGTACAAGTACAACATGCGTTCTGCAAGGAGGATGAGGTGCAGGTCGACTGCTACCCTCTCCTTCCTAACTGCGCCACCAATTCAAAAATCCTACCGAGTGGAGAGCAAACCTCCCACTCGGAGGCTTAGCTGCAGCCCAGTGCTCGCCTAAGTATCTGAAATCCTACCGAGTGGAGAGAAGACCTCCCACTCGGGGGCTTAGTTGCAGCCCAGTGCTCGCCTAAGTATCTGAAATCCTACCGAGTGGAGAGCAAACCTCCCACTCGGGGGCTTAGCTGCAGCCCAGTGCTCGCCTAAGTATCTGAAATCCTACCGAGTGGAGAGCAAACCTACCACTCGGGGGCTTAGCTGCAGCCCAGTGCTCGCCTAAGTGTCTGAAATCCTACC
>NC_057807.1:81444293-81477982 GCF_018294505.1 Triticum aestivum | reverse complement strand
CGGGGGCTTAGCTGCAGCCCAGTGCTCGCCTAAGTATCTGAAATCCTACCGAGTGGAGAGCAGACCTCCCACTCGGGGGCTTAGCTGCAGCCCAGTGCTCGCCTAAGTATCTAAAATCCTACCGAGTGGAGAGCAAACCTCCCACTCGGAGGCTTAGCTGCAGCCCAGTGCTCGCCTAAGTATCTGAAACCCTACCGAGTGGAGAGCAAATCTCCCACTCGGAAGGGCTTAGCTGCAGCCCAGTGCTCGCCTAAGTATCAAAAATCCTACCGAGTGGAGGGCAAACCTCTCACTCGGGAACTTAGCTGCAGCCCAGTACTCGCCTAAGTGAATTAGGATGCAAGCCAATGGCAATAAGCGATTTGCTTCAACCTGCAAAGGACGCCTCAAACCAAATGCAAGCATATTCAGTGACGAACCCAAGTTCGGATAACACCTAACGGAACCGAAAGTGCTCAGGCGCTAGGCCTGTTAAGGTTTGTCGGTTACAAAAACTCGCTCGGCATACCGAGGCAAATTTAAAGTATCAAGCTCTGAAGTATTTTACCCCTCCTGTGGAGGGCTGGAAGGTGCCACAAACTCATCCAGATCAATTCCATCTGCAATCCGAGTGGCAGCGGCAATGAAAGTCTCCATGAAAGATCTGAAATCGTGCTTCTTGGTGTTGGCCACCCTAAGAGCCACCAGCTTGTCTCTCGTGCATCCTTGCAATGAACGCGGACCAGAGACAGAGCCACATCCGCGCCGCACCTGGCTGAAGACTTCTTCCACTCCTGCACTCGACTTGGGACCTCGTTCAGTCGAGCCATCAGAGACTCGAGGTCATTCTGGAGTGTCTCTCTTGGCTAGAGTGTTGTGTCGACGCGGGAAGTTGCGACCTTCAGCCTTGCGAGATAATCGATGACGGCGGCAACACGAGATTCAAGTCGGAGCACGTTCATGGCGACTTCATCTTTCATAGGAGAGTTGATGGGGTCCAGGTTTACTTCCAGTCGACCAGTCTCCTCTTCAAAGTTCTGACAAAATTCTGCAAGCGCAACCACTGAGTCAAGGCAAACAGTCGGAGGTCACAAGTAAAATATTTGTTTGATACAAAGAATTACCTTCAAGCATGAGGAACAACTTCTTAGCGAGTCCACCCAGATAAGCCTCTAGATCATTCTTCTTTATCTTCAACTCACTGGCCTTGTCATTCAGGGTGGTCTTGTCGCTTTTCAGTCGAGTGACCTCCTGGTTGGCAGCATCAAGAGCAGCTTTCAGATTGGTGTTTTCTTCTTCAAGCTTAGTCACTGAAGCCAGCTTCTCATCCGCTAGCCTGGTCTTCTCTAAAGCAGTTTTTTGCATCTCAGCCAAGTCAAGCTCTTGTTTCTTCAGGGCGTCCCTCACTTTGCCTACAAAGTTACAGTGAGATTAGATTCGGAAACAAGTGAGAGGCAAAGGCAGTCGTCAAAGGCCTCACCAAGCATACCTTTAGCTTCCTCCTTCGCCTTCGTCAAGTTCTCTTGGGCCAGTTTTAGATCGAGCTCGAGCTGAATGTGTTTGGTCTCCAACTCAGTATAACGAGCCGCAAGGTCACAGGATTTCTACGAAGAACCAATCGACAGACGTCAAAGACAATTCACTTCCGAGTGAGTAAGGAAAAATCACAGCGTTTCTAAGACTAGGGCCGAATGCAAACATTCGACCATAGTCTCGGGGACTAAACCCAGTGGGTGCACTCAGCGTGCCCCCACTAGTTTCATCAAGAGTCGACCAGTCGACCAACAAAAAAAAGGGGCAATGTTCTTCAGACTATAGTCGACTGCTAGCAGTCGACCACAGTCTCGGGGACTACACCCAGTGGGTGCACTCAGCATGCCCCCACCGGTCTATGAATCTATTCGACCTTGTCGAGTAAAGAAAAACTCAAAACATAAAGACTATGGTCGACTGCCAGCAGTCCATCATAGCCTTGGGGACTACACCCACTGGGTGCACTCAGCGTGCCCCCACTAATCCGGAATTTCAATTGACACACACCCAGTGGGTGTAGGACAGACTCTAGGAATTTCAGAAAGAAGAACAGGCAGTGACCGACTGACCTGAACATTACTCTGGAGTGCCGAACTGGCGTCATAGGCTGCCTGGCTGGCTTCTCGAATTGCCTTCACTTGCTCCATCATGACCCCCGCCTGGCGTATCGCTTCTTTAGCAGCACTGGCTTGGTCTTCTAGAACGGGGTAGGTGGAGAAAAGCGAGGGTTGAGCAGCACTCGACGACGAAGGGCGAGCACTCGTCAACGGCACCGCGAAGGTTACGGTGGGTCGAGTGACATTGTCTCCCTCCACGACCAACGTCTCGGGTGCCGGCACATCCTGAGTCGCCTTGCCAGCAGACGTTTTCTTGCTTTTCCTCGGCCGTGGTGGTTCTTCGTCGTCGTCGTTAGGAAGGTCAATAACAATGTTAGATGAAACTGCAGAAAGAATCAAAATTAGAGACAATGAGTCAGTCGACTGAAAACGGCAACGCAGGAGTCATACCAGGGTTCGAGGTTGCAGCATCCTCCATCTCGTGGTCTTCGGCTCTCGCCGAAGTGTCGGAAGTAGCAGCGCTGCAGTTCCAAAAGTCAGTCGATTGGCCCATGAGTCGACCAAGAACAAGTTCATGAAACAGGGAAAGCTCAAAACTACCATTACCCTGAGATAGTGGGGATCACCATCTTCATCTTCGGCAAGACCTTTGCAGGCTTCGATGGTACCACTCGAGATTGCTTCGGAGCCTTCTCAGTCGGCGCTGGAGAAGTGGTCCGAGGGCGCTTGGTCGACTGGGAAGCGGTTGCGACCCCCTTACCCCGCTCAGTCGCTGGATCATGGGCAAGCTTCGAGCCTCTTTCCGAGCGGGGAGGTGCAACTTCCTCCTCCTCCTCCTCTTCTTCCTCCTCACCAGAGTCATAACCCTCTTCGTTGTCGTCAGCATCCGAATCCCACTCCTCCGGGCTTTCGCCCCTGCTTCCTTCCTCCTCCTCAGTTGGCGTCTGCGCCCCATTGGGCATCGACTACAATTCAGTGGTGGCTCGTCAGACAACAAAGCAAAACAAAGATCAATCGACCAATTCGCGGCAATGCAGAATGGATAAAACAAAATTACACTCGGAGATAAGCGGCCATACCTTGCCCGGTGTATAGGTACAGTCGAGTGGCGGGATCCTCCTCGCTCCTCGAGGGTTGTCCTTGTTCCCTGTGATGGCGGTCACCCACCTCTCCAGCATGGCGTCGTCGACTACTTCTGGATGGACCCGAGTGGTGTCTTCGGTACCGCAGTACAGCCACATCGGGTGGCCTCGGTACTGGAGCGGTTGGATGCGCCGCCTAAGGAAGACTTCGAGAAGATCCATGCCCGTCACTCCGTCCCGAACGAGTTGGACCATGCGCTCCACCAACATTTTTACCTTGGCTTTCTCCTCAGGAAGCACTTTCAGAGAAGACGGGTTGTCCACTCGGTCCATGGAGAACGGAGGGAGACCAGTCGACTGCCCCGGCGTCGACTGGTCTTGGCAGTAGAACCAAGTCGACTGCCACCCTCTGACCGACTCAGGAAGGGTCATGGCCGGGAAAGTGCTCTTATTCCTCAACTGAATCCCAAGACCCCCGCACATCTGAATAACCTTGGTCCTCTCATCACCCGGACTCGCCTTTTTTACTGTCTGCAACCGACAGGTGAATATGTGCTTGAAGAGACCCTAGTGCGGTCGACAACCCAGGAAGCTCTCGCACATGGACACAAAGGCAGCAAGATAGGCGATGGAATTGGGATTGAAATGGTGGAGTTGCGCCCCAAAGAAATTCAGAAACCCACGGAAGAACACACTCGGCGGCAGAGAAAAGCCACGAACTACGTGAGTGGCTAAGAGAACGCACTCACCCTCCTGCGGCAGCGGTTGACACTCGGACCCCGGGAGCCTCGCTGACCCGTGGAGGATCAGTCCCTCATTGGCCAGGTCATCAAGGTCCTTCTCAGTGATGGTCGAGTAGATCCAATCCCCTTGGACCCAACCTTTCGGCAGGCGGGACCTCGACGAAGATCCGCCCCGACTGGACAGTCTCCCCTTCGCTTGCCCCGTCGCTGTCGCCTTCTTCGCGCGCTCTAGAGCCGCCGTCTTCTCCTTCACCATTATCGCCGGCGAAGCGCTCGAGAGGTGGATAA
The DNA here is from genome assembly GCF_018294505.1 of Triticum aestivum. NCBI lineage: Eukaryota > Viridiplantae > Streptophyta > Magnoliopsida > Poales > Poaceae > Triticum > Triticum aestivum. Next base: position 81,473,800 of record NC_057807.1, on the reverse strand, counting down.
GGCAGAGGTAGGAGTAGGCGCCGTGGGCGGAGGCAGAGAGGGAAGAGAGGAGAATGGGGAGGCACTGTTCAAAAACTCTTCCCCGACGCTTTATATAAGGGCGCCTCCGAGTGGCTGACGAGTGGGTCCGAGCAGATCTGTCACATCCCGAAACAGTTGCACACGTACGATACGTGGCGAAAAAGGCGGCGCAGAAATCGAAGCGTCCATGCCTTATCCCGCCCGATTGCCGCGGATTGCCCCGCTTCGCGCGCTTCCCAAATTTCAGATCCCGCAAAATCCGCTAACAGTAGATCAATCTGTCAGACGATATCCTTCATGCGATCCGTCGCTCGGAAGTTCACCAGAGTTCAAAAGTTCACTCGACAAAAGATAGGAATGGATCAAGGCGACTGAAGTAAAAGTGGACGCCAACGCCGAAAGAAGAATCGCCGATCCAAGATACGACATAATCAAAGTACAGTAAATAAGTCGGAGAAAATCGTCAACTCCTTCCTCTCTCGAACCTCGATCCATTTGGGGGCTAATGATGAGGTTATGTACCTAGGGTAGGGTCATGGACCTATCTAGGATACCATACCCAAGGACATCATCACACGAAGCTACCTTCCAGTCGACCAAGAGAAGCTCCACTCGACCAAGGGAGACTCCACTCGACTGGCTAGAAGACACTCGACCATGAAGACACACTTGACCATCAGAAGTTCAAGATCTATGCTGTATCCAAACGGTCTGTAATTAAGTAGTCTTAATGGTCATGATGATACTTTATGTAGGGCGTTACCAGTAACGCCCGGCCTTAATGTACTTTAACCCTCCTCTACGTGGGATGGCTGGGGTCCTGGCGTCCTCTATATAAGCCACCCCCCTCCACTGGTAGAAGGGTTCGCACCCCTGTACCTCATATACACAGAGATCAGTCGACCGCCTCCGGGCTCCGAGACTTAGGGCTGTTACTTCCTTAGAGAAGGGCCTGAACTCGCTAAACACCCGTGTGTACAACTACTCCATATCTAGGACCTTGCCTTTCCATACTTACCCCCCATTCTACTGTCAGACTTAGAACCACGACACTTGGCACTTGCAGATATTGTGGAGGCAAATGGTTTTTTGGGCACAAGTGTGCTCAATACAAAACACTCAACCTCATGGCCACTAAGGACACACCTGAAGAGCAAGAAGTGGATGAACACCTTCAGGTCAATGAACCAACCGAGGAAGTCCCCCCCCCTGCTACTTCCCCCACAAAGGAGGAACAGTGTATGCAGATATCCCAATAGGCCCTTGGCAAAAAAACAACTACTGCAACTTTTTCCTTCAACGTTAACATTGGTGGCAAATGTGGAATTGCCCTCTTGGATTCTGGCAGTTCCCACACATTCATTGATATGAATTTTGTTGCAAAAACATCTTGTACAACTGCCAGTAACCCGATGGAAACAGTGCTCATTGCTGGAGGTGGCCAGTTACAATCTGGATCTCATGTAGCACAGACCTCTTACACAATCCAAGTGCATAAATTTAACAACTCCTTCAAGCTATTGCCACTGAAAGGTTATGATATCATCTTAGGTTGTGATTGGTTGAGCACCCACAGTCCAATCACAATGGACTTTGACAATAGAAAGATCCTCATCAAACACCAGGGCAAGATAGTCGGCTTGAAAGATAACAACAGGAAGAAATCCATTCCTCTCATCTCACTTAATAGGATGGAAAAGCTAGCACCAAAGGACATTTCTGGATTTTGCCTCATTCCCACAACCCCTATTAAGCCAACTGAAGTGCAACATTGCAGAGAAGTAGAAGATCTCCTCATTGAGTACAAAGATGTATTTGAGGAACCTAAAGGATTGCCACCTGAGAGAGGTCATGACCGTGCTATCCCTCTTAAGGAAGATGCCACACCACCAATGGTTAGGCCCTATAGAGTTCCACACAAACAAAAGAGTGAGATGGAGACCCAAATTAAGGACCTGCGGGAATCTTCAGTCATTAGACCTAGTGAGAGCCCCTATGCCTCCCCTGCTATACTAATCAAAAAAAGGATGGTACTTGGAGGCTATGCATTGACTACAGGAAATTAAACTCCCAAATAGTGAAAAAGAAATTCCCAATTCCAGTCATAGAAGATTTGTTTGATGAGCTTCATGGGGTAGAATTCTACACTAAGATTGACTTAAGAGCTGGATACCACCAAGTCAGGATGAAACCTGAAGACATCCACAAAACAACTTTTAGAACTTACTTTGGCCACTTTGAATACTTAGTAATGCCCTTTGGGCTTACTAATGCACCAGCCACCTTCCAGGCCCTGATGAATAAGATGTTTGCTCACCTTCTCAGGAAATACATTCTAGTTTTCTTTGACGACATTCTTGTCTACAGCAGAACATTACCGGAGCACTTATCACATCTTAGGGAAGTTCTGCAAATTCTCAGGAAAAACAGACTTTATGCAAAACTGAGCAAGTGCACGTTTGCTGCCCCACAAGTAGAATATATTGGACATATAATCTCTGGCAAAGGAGTTGAGACAGACTCTAAAAAAATTGAAGCAGTCAAGGATTGACTAGTCCCCAAAAACATCACTCAACTAAGAGGATTTCTTGGCCTAGTAGGATACTACAGGAGATTTGTACGAAATTATGGCATCATCTGCAGGCCTAAAAAAGGATGCATTTCAGTGGGGTGCATCACAGCAACAAACTTTCCAACAGCTCAAGCACTGCCTCACTACTGCTCCTGTTCTGGCCCTCCCAAACTTTTCTGTCCCCTTCACTGTCGAAACTGATGCTGGTGGCCAAGGTATAGGTGTTGTACTAATGCAACAGGGGCAACCACTGGCTTACTTCAGCCAAAGCATAGGACCTAAAGCTGCAGCACTCTCCACATATGACAAGGAAGCAATGGAAATTCTAGAAGCTCTAAAAATGGAGGCACTATTTGTTGGGAAATGAGCTGCATATTAGAACTGATCAAAAAAGCTTGAAATTTATCACAGAACATAAGGTTTCTGAGGGGATCCAACACAAGCTACTCCTGAAATTACTGGAATTCAATTACAACATTGAATATAAAAAGGCCAAGAAAACAGGGTTGCTGATGCTCTTAGCAGAAGGGAACACACACTACTTGCCACTACTGTTGTTACTCCTACATGGATTGATTCGATTGAGCAGAGCTATAGTGGAGACCCACATTATCAAGGATTACTACAGAAGCTGCTCATTTCACCACAAGCTGAGAAACATTACACCCTGACGACAGGAATTCTTAGATACAAAAGGGAGGATATACATTGGACCTGATAATACCCTAAAACAGCAACTCATTGATTCTATGCATGCTTCTGCTGTGGGTGGACATTCTAGAATGATAGCTAATTACCACTGAATCAAACGACTGTTCTACTGGTCGGGCCTAAAAAAGGATGTGGAAAAATTCATTTCAGAATGTGCAGTCTGCCAAAGGGCCAAAGCAGAACATTGTTAGTATCCTTGGCTACTAGACCCACTTCCACCTCCTAATATGGCTTGTACACACCTTACTATGGATTTCATCGAGGGACTCCCTAAATCACAAGGGAAAGAGGTCATCCTAGTGGTGGTGGACAAGTACACCAAATACACCCATTTCATCCCCTTAGCACACCCTTACTCAGTTCACACAATAGCCCATGCATTTATGGAACATGTCTTCAAATTGCATGGCTCTCCCATCAGCATTATCATGGACAGAGACCGAATCTTTACAAGCAAAATTTTGCAGGAGATATTCAAATCCATGAAGATCAAGTTACGATTGAGCGCAGCTTGCCACCCCCAAAGTGACGGCCAAACGGAACGAGTAAACCAATGTTTGGAGGCATACCTAAGATGCATGGTTTTTCAAGAGCCAAAGAAGTGGTGTTCCTGGATTCCACTAGCAGAGTGGTGGTACAACACCACATACCACACAGCTACAAAGTTCACACCATTCCAGGCTCTATACAACTACCCCCACCACTTATCAGTGAAGTATCTATCCCAGGACCCTCTGACTCTGATGCACGGACCTTTATCGAAGAAGAACATCACATGTTGACTAAACTTAAAGAGAATCTAGGCCAAGAAGAAGGGAGGATGAAAAAAATATGCAGATAAAAAGAGAACTGAAAGACAGTTTGAGGTGGGTGACATGGTATATTTGAGAATGCAACCATATCGACTGACTGCTTTTGGCATCAGGCAGGCCATCAAACTCACAACCAAGTTCTATGGACCTTATAGAGTAATTTAAAAAATTGGCAGAATGGCTTACAAGTTACTGCTTCCCTCTAATGTGGGCATCCACCCCGTTTTCCATGTTAGTCAACTGAAGAAGCATCTAGGAACTCCTGGCGTTGCTTGCTCCAAACTACCTCTAGTTACTCCGGAAGGAAAAATCTAAACAGAGCCCATCACAGTCCTAGAAACAAGATCCCTCCCAAGAAATAACATCTTGGTCACACAATGGTGTTGGGGATCGTTGCAGAAATTAAAAAAATTCTACGCATCACCAATATCAATCTATGGAGTAACTAGCAACGAGAGAGAGGGGAGTGCATCTTCATACTCTTGAAGATCGCGAGTCGGAAGCGTTGCAAGAACGTGGATGAAGGAGTCGTACTCGAAGCGATTTAGATCGCGGTGGACTCCGATCTAAGCGCCGAACAACGACACCCCCGTGTTCAACACACGTGCAGCTCGGTGACGTCTCCCGCACCTTGATCCAGCAAGGAGGAGGGAGAGGTTGAGGAAGAGGGCTCCAGCAGCAGCACGACGGCGTGGTGGTGATGGAGTGGCAGTTCTCCGGCAGGGCTTCGCCAAGCTCTTGTGGAGGAGGAGAGGTGTTGGGGAGGGGAGGGCTGCGCATTGGATGTGGTGTTGCAGCCCTCCCCTTTGCCCCTCTATTTATAGGGAGAAGGGGGAAGGGGGCCGCCCCCCTCTAGATGAGATCTAGAGGGGGCGGCGGCCAAGGGGAGGGGGCTTGCCCCCCAAGCAAGGGGGCACCCCCTTTAGGGTTTCCCCCCAACCCTAGGCGCATGGGCCCAAGGGGGGGTGGCGCCCAGCCCTCCAAGGGGTTGGTTCCCTTCCCTCTACAGCCCATGAGGCCCTCCGGGACAGGTGGCCCCTCCCGGTGGACCCGTGGAACCCCTCCGGTGGCCCCGGTACAATACCGGTATGCCCCCGAATATTTCCGGTGACCGTATGACAACTTCCCATATATAAATCTTCACCTCCGGACCATTCCAGAACTCCTCGTGACATCCGGGATCTCATCCGGGACTCCGAACAACATTCGGTAATCACATACAAATCTTCCTAATAACCCTAGCTTCATCGAACCTTAAGTGTGTAGACCCTACGGGTTCGGGAATCACGCAGACATGACTGAGACAGCTCTCCGACCAATAACCAACGGCGGGATCTGGATACCCATGTTGGCTCCCACATGTTCCACGATGATCTTATCAGATGAACCACGATGTCGAGGAATCAAGCAATCCCGTATACAATTCCCTTTGTCAATCGGTACGTTACTTGCCCGAGATTCGATCGTCGGTATCCCAATACCTCGTTCAATCTCGTTACCGGCAAGTCACTTTACTCGATCCGTAATGCATGATCCCATGACCAACCACTTGGTCACTTTGAGCTCATTATGATGATGCATTACCGAGTGGGCCCAGAGATACCTCTCCGTCATACGGAGTGACAAATTCCAGTCTCGATTCGTGTCAACCCAACAAACACTTTCGGAGATACCTGTAGAGCACCTTTATAGTCAACCAAGTTACGTTGTGACGTTTGGTACACCCAAAGCACTCCTACGGTATCCGGGAGTTACACAATCTCATGGTCTAAGGAAATGATACTTGACATTAGAAAAGCTCTAGCAAACGAGCTACACGATCTTGTGCTATGCTTAGGATTGGGTCTTATCCATCACATCATTCTCCTAATGATGTGATACCGTTATCAGTGACATCCAATGTCCATAGTCAGGAAACCATGACCATCTATTGATCAACGAGCTAGTCAAGTAGAGGCTCACTAGGGACATGGTGTGGTCTATGTATTCACACATGTATTACGGTTTCCGATCAATACAATTATAGCATGAATCAATAGACAATTATCATGAACAAGGAAATATAATAATAACCATTTTATTATTGCCTCTTGGGCATATTTCCAACAGTCTCCCACTTGCACTAGAGTCAATAATCTAGTTACATTGTGATGAATCGAACACCCATAGAGTTCTGGTGTTGATCATGTTTTGCTCGCGGAAGAGGTTTAGTCAATGGATCTGTGACATTCAGATCCATATGCACTTTACAAATATCTATGTCTCCATCTTGAACTTTTTCACAAATGGAGTTGAAGCGACGCTTGATGTGTCTGGTCTTCTTGTGAAACCTGGGCTCCTTGGCAAGGGCAATAGCTCCAATGTTGTCACAGAAGAGAGTCATCGGGCCCGATGCATTGGGAATAACTCCTAGGTCGGTAATGAACTCCTTTATCCAGATTGTTTCATGTGCTGGCTCCGAGGCTGCCATGTACTCCGCTTCCCATGTAGATCCCACCATAACACCTTGCTTGCAACTGCACCAGCTTACTGCCCCACCATTCAAAATATACATGTATCCGGTTTGTGACTTGGAGTCATCCAGATCTGTGTCGAAGCTAGCATCGACGTAACCCTTTACGACGAGCTCTTCGTCACCTCCATAAACGAGAAACATATCCTTAGTAATTTTCAGGTACTTCAGGATATTCCTGACCGCTGTCCAGTGTTCCATGCCGGGATTACTTTGGTACCTTCCTACCAAACTTACGGCAAGGTTTACATCAGGTCTGGTACACAGCATGGCATACATAATAGACCCTATGGCTGAGGCATAGGGGATGACATTCATCTTTTCTCTATCTTTTGCCGTGGTCGGGCTTTGAGCTGAGCACAATTTCACACCTTGCAATACAGGCAAGAACCCTTTCTTGGACTAATCCATATTGAACTTCTTCAATATCTTATCAAGGTATGTGCTTTGTGAAAGACCTATGAGACGTCTCGATCTATCTCTATAGATCTTGATGCCTAATATGTAAGCAGCTTCTCCAAGGTCCTTCATTGAAAAACACTTATTCAGATAGGCCTTTATGCTCTCCAAGAGTTCTATGTCATTTCCCATCAACAGTATGTCATCTACATATAATATGAGAAATGCTACAGAGCTCCCACTCACTTTCTTATAAATGCAGGCTTCTCCATAAGTCTGCATAAACCCAAACGCTTTGATCATTTCATCAAAGCGAATGTTCCAACTCCGAGATGCTTTCACCAGCCCATAGATGAAGAGCTGGAGCTTGCATACCTTGTTAGCATTCTTAGGATCGACAAAACCTTCCGGCTGCATCATATACAATTCTTCCTTAAGAAAGCCGTTAAGGAATGACGTTTTGACGTCCATTTTCCATATCTCATAATCATAGAATGCGGCAATTGCTAACATGATTCGGACCGACTTAAGCTTCACTACGGGTGAGAAGGTCTCATCATAGTCAACCCCTTGAACTTGTCGATAACGCTTAGCGACAAGTCCAGCTTTATAGATGATAACATTACCATCCGCGTCCTTCTTCTTCTTAAAGATCCATTTATTTTCTATCGCTCGCCGATCATCGGGCCAGTCTGTCAAAGTCCATACTTTGTTTTCATACATGGATCCTATCTCGGATTGCATGGCTTCAAGCCATTTGTTGGAATCTGGGCCCGCCATCGCTTCTTCATAGTTCAAAGGTTCACCGTTGTCTAACAACATGATTTCCAGGACGGGGTTGCCATACCATTCTGGTGTGGAACGTGTCCTTGTGGACCTACAAAGTTCAGTAGTAACTTGATCTGAAGTACCTTGATCATCATCATTAACCTCTTCTCTAGCCGGTGCAGGCACCATAAAAACATCTTCCTGAGCTGCGCTACTTTCCGCTTCAAGAGGCAGTACTTCATCAAGTTCTACTTTCCTCCCACTTACTTCTTTCGAGAGAAACTCTTTCTCCAGAAAGGACCCGTTCTTGGCAACAAAGATCTTGCCTTTGGATCTGAGGTACAAGGTATACCCAATGGTTTCCTTAGGGTATCCTATGAAGACGCATTTTTCCGACTTGGGTTCGAGCTTTTTAGGTTGAAGTTTCTTGACATAAGCATCGCATCCCCAAACTTTTAGAAACGATAGCTTAGGTTTCTTCCCAAACCATAATTCATACGGTGTCGTCTCAAAGGATTTCGATGGAGCCCTATTTTAAAGTGAATACGGCAGTCTCTAAAGCATAGCCCCAAAATGAGAGCGGTAGATCGGTAAGAGACATCATAGATCGCACCATATCCAATAGAGTGCGATTATGATGTTCGGACACACCATTACGCTGAGGTGTTCCAGGCGGCGTGAGTTGTGAAACGATTCCACATTTCCTTAAGTGTGTGCCAAATTCATGACTTAAATATTCCCCTCCATGATCTGATCGTAAGAACTTTATTTTTCTGTCATGTTGATTTTCAACCTCGCTCTGAAATTCCTTGAACTTTTCAAAGGTCTCGGACTTGTGTTTCATTAAGTAGACATACCCATATCTACTTAAGTCATCAGTGAGGGTGCGAACATAACGATAGCCACCGCGTGCCTCAACGCTCATTGGACTGCACACATCGCTATGTATGATTTCCAATAAGTTGGTTGCTCGCTCCATTGTTCTGGAGAACGGAGTCTTGGTCATTTTGCCCATGAGGCATGGTTTGCACGTGTCAAATGATTCGTAATCAAGAGACTCCAAAAGTCCATCTGCATGGAGCTTCTTCATGCGTTTGACACCAATGTGACCAAGGCCGCAGTGCCACAAGTATGTGGGACTATCATTATCAACCTTACATCTTTTGGTATTCACACTATGAATATGTGTAACATCACGTTCGAGATTCATTAAGAATAAACCATTGACCAGCGGGGCATGACCATAAAACATATCTCTCATATAAACAGAACAACCATTATTCTCGGATTTAAATGAGTAGCCATCTCGTATTAAACGAGATCCAGATACAATGTTCATGCTCAAAGCTGGCACTAAATAACAATTATTGAGGTTTAAAACTAATCTCGTAGGTAAATGTAGAGGTAGCGTGCTGACGGCGATCACATCGACCTTGGAACCATTCCCGACGCGCATCGTCACCTTGTCCTTTGCCAGTCTCCGCTTATTCCGCAGCTCCTGTTTTGAGTTACAAATATGAGCAACCGCACCGGTATCAAATACCCAAGAGCTACTATGAGTACTGGTAAGGTACACATCAATAACATGTATATCACATATACCTTTGGTGTTGCCAGCCTTCTAGTCCGCTAAGTACTTGGAGCAGTTCCGCTTCCAGTGACCACTTCCCTTGCAATAAAAACACTTAGTCTCAAGCTTGCGTCCATTCTTTGGCTTCTTCCCAGCAGCTTGCTTGCCGGGCACGGCACCTCCCTTGCCGTCTTTATTGAAACCCTTTTTACCCTTGCCCTTCTTGAACTTAGTGGTTTTATTCACCATCAACACTTGATGTTCCTTTTTGATTTCCACCTCCGCTGATTTCAGCATTGAATATACTTCAGGAATGGTTTTCTCCATCCCCTGCATATTGAAGTTCATCACAAAGCTCTTGTAGCTCGGTGGAAGCGACTGAAGGATTCTGTCAACGACCGCGTCATCTGGGAGATTAACTCCCAGCTAAGACAAGCGGTTGTGCAACCCAGACATTTTGAGTATGTGCTCGCTGACGGAACTATTTTCCTCCATCTTACAATTGTAGAACTTGTCGGAGACTTCATATCTCTCGACCCGGGCATGAGCTTGGAAAACCATTCTCAGCTCTTGGAACATCTCATATGCTCCGTGCTGCTTGAAACACTTTTGGAGCCCCGGTCCTAAGTTGTAAAGCATGCCGCACTGAACCAGGGAGTAATCATCAACACGCGACTGCCAAGCGTTCATAACGTCTTGGTTCGCTGGGGCTGGTGCTTCATCTAGCGATGCTTCAAGGACATTTGCTTTCTTGGCAGCTATGAGGATGATCCTCAAGTTCCGGACCCATTCCATATAGTTGTTACCATCGTCTTTCAGCTTGGTTTTCTCTAGGAACGCCTTGAAGTTGAGGACAACATTCGTGTGGGTCATTTGATCTACAAGACATATTGTAAAGATTTTTAGACTATGTTCATGACAATTAAGTTCATCTAATCAAATTATTTAATGAACTCCCACTCAGATAGACATCCCTCTAGTCATCTAAGTGATACACGATCCGAGTCAACTAGGCCGTGTCCGATCATCACGTGAGACGGACTAGTCATCATCGGTGAACATCTTCATGTTGATCGTATCTTCTATACGACTCCTGTTCGACCTTTCGGTCCCTTGTGTTCCGAGGCCATGTCTATACATGCTAGGCTCGTCAAGTCAACCTAAGTGTTTTTGCATGTGTAAATCTGGCTTACACCCGTTGTATGTGAACGTTAGAATCTATCACACCCAATCATCACGTGGTGCTTCGAAATAACGAACTTTCGCAATGGCGCACAGTTAGCGGGAACACTTTCTTGAAATTATTATGAGGGATCATCTTATTAATGCTACCGTCGTTCTAAGCAAATAAGATGCAAAAACATGATAAACATCACATGCAATCAAATAGTGACATGATACGGCTAATATCATTTTGCTCCTTTTGATCTCCATCTTCGGGGCGTCATGATCATCATCGTCACCGGCATGACACCATGATCTCCATCATCATGTCTTCATGAAGTTGTCTCGCCAACTATTACTTCTACTACTATGGCTAACGGTTTAGCAATAAAGTAAAGTAATTACATGGCGTTATTCAATGACACGCAGGTCATACAAAAAATAAAGGCAACTCCTATGGCTCCTGCCAATTGTCATACTCATCGACATGCAAGTCGTGATTCCTATTACAAGAACATGATCAACCTCATACATCACATATATTTCATTCATCACATCCTTCATGGCCATATCACATCACATGGCACATGCTGCAAAAACAAGTTAGACGTCCTCTAATTGTTGTTGCAAGTTTTTACGTGGCTGCTATAGGTTTCTAGCAAGAACGTTTCTTACCTACGGCAAAACCACAACGTGATATGCCAATTTCTATTTACCCTTCATAAGGACCCTTTTCATCAAATCCGATCCGACTAAAGTGGGAGAGACAGACACCCGCTAGCCACCTTATGCAACTAGTGCATGCCAGTCGGTGGAACCTGTCTCACGTAAGCGTACGTGTAAGGTCGGTCCGGGCCGCTTCATCCCACGATGCCGCCGAAACAAGATAAGACTAGTAGTGGCAAGTAAATTGACAATATCGACGCCCACAACAAACTTGTGTTCTACTCGTGCATCAAAACTACGCATAGACCTAGCTCATGATGCCATTGTTGGGGATCGTTGCAGAAATTAAAAAAATTCTACGCATCACCAAGATCAATCTATGGAGTAACTAGCAACGAGAGAGAGGGGAGTGCATCTTCATACCCTCAAAGATCGCGAGTCGGAAGCATTGCAAGAACGCGGATGAAGGAGTCGTACTCGAAGCGATTTAGATCGCGGTGGACTCCGATCTAAGCGCCGAACAACGGCACCTCCGCGTTCAACACACGTGCAGCCCGGTGACGTCTCCCGCGCCTTGATCTAGCAAGGAGGAGGGAGATGTTGAGGAAGAGGGCTCCAGCAGCAGCACGACGGCGTGGTGGTGATGGAGTGGCAGTTCTCCGGCACGGCTTCGTCAAGCTCTTTCGGAGGAGGAGAGGTGTTGGGGAGGGGAGGGGTTGCGCCTTGGATGTGGTGTTGCAGCCCTCCCCTCGCCCCTCTATTTATAGGGAGAAGGGGGAAGGGGGCCGGCCCCCTCTAGATGATATCTAGAGGGGGGCGGCGGCCAAGGGGAGGGGGCTTGCCCCCCAAGCAAGGGGGGCGCCCCCTATAGGGTTTCCCCCCAACCCTAGGCGCATGGGCCCAAGGGGGGCGCCCAGCCCTCCAAGGGGCTGGTTCCCTTCCCTATACAGCCCATGAGGACCTCCGGGACAGGTGGCCCCTCTCGGTGGACCCCCGGAACCCCTTCGGTGGCCCCGGTACAATACCGGTATGCCCCCGGATATTTCCGGTGACCGTATGACAACTTCCCATATATAAATCTTCACCTCCGGACCATTCTGGAACTCCTCGTGACGTCCAGGATCTCATCCGGGACTCCGAATAACATTCGGTAGTCACATACAAATCTTCCTAATAACCCTAGCGTCATCAAACCTTAAGTGTGTAGACCCTACGGGTTCGAGAATCATGTAGACATGACCGAGACAGCTCTCCGGCCAATAACCAACAACGGGATCTGGATACCCATGTTGGCTCCCACATGTTCCACGATGATCTTATCGGATGAACCATGATGTCGAGGATTCAAGCAATCCCGTATACAATTCCCTTTGTCAATTGGTACGTTACTTGCCCGAGATTCGATTGTCGGTATCCCAATACCTCGTTCAATCTCGTTACCGGCAAGTCACTTTACTCGATCAGTAATGCATGATCCCGTGACCAAGCACTTGGTCACTTTGAGCTCATTATGATGGTGCATTACCGAGTGGGCCCAGAGATACCCCTCCGTCATACAGAGTGACAAATCCCAGTCTCGATTCGTGTCAACCCAACATACACTTTCGGAGATACCTGTAGAGCGCCTTTATAGTCACCCAGTTACGTTGTGACGTTTGGTACACCCAAAGCACTCCTACGGTATCCGGGAGTTACACAATCTCATGGTCTAAGGAAATGATACTTGACATTAGAAAAGCTCTAGCAAATGAACTACACGATCTTGTGCTATGCTTAGGATTGGGTCTTGTCCATCACATCATTCTCCTAATGATGTGATCCCGTTATCAATGACATCCAATGTCCATAGTCAGGAAACCATGACCATCTGTTGATCAACGAGCTAGTCAACTAGAGGCTCACTAGGGACATGGTGTGGTCTATGTCTTCACACATGTATTACGGTTTCCGATCAATACAATTATAGCATGAATCAATAGACAATTATCGTGAACAAGAAAATATAATAATAACCATTTTATTATTGCCTCTAGGGCATATTTCCAACAAATGGCTTGTACAATGGCAAAACCTAATTCCAAATGAAGCCACCTGGGAAGACGCGGCCTTCATGAAAAGAGTATTCCCAACATTTTTCAAGAGCACCATCCAATCGTGGTTCCCGGAGAAATATACTTGAGGACAAGTATGTTCTCCAGCAGGGGGTATTGTCAGATCTCTGAACTCTGAACCGAAGTGTCGACTATCTTCAGCTAACTGTAGAGTATCGGTTTGGCTACAGATAACTGAGAGCGGACGGCTGTGAAGACAAAGACGAAGATTGACGGCTGGAGAGAAGACCCTGGGTGTTTTACTACTAGTAGTAATTCCAGCTGTTTACTGTCACTTGTTTTCACTGAGCTGTACTACTCCTTTTAAGCCCGCCTGCGTGCACATGAGGGCCATATCATTGTATCTACCTACAAAAACTCTAGTTCTTATCTGTAGGCTAGCTTGTATCAAATTCCCCAATTAATAGAAGGGTCTCCGCATCGGGAGCTTATAGCCAAATTCATCAGTGAGAATGACTGTCTATTGTTAGATCGGTAGCGGGATCCGACAGACCGGCCTGAGGACTTGATTCACCGTGACGGGTTGCGCCTGCGCGGCTTGCTGGTTCTAGTTATGAGGATGAGCTATGTGCACCACAGGGTTGCTCTGGTGCTTATGTCCCGCCACGGGGACACACAGTTGGGCGTTTGGGTACCAGGCGGCTTTGCTTGACATGAGCAATCTGGAGCGTGGTCATTCTTCTGACGTACTTGTGCTGGAATTCGAAGAACCGACACTCGTGTGCCTGAAAAATCAGATCGAGAAGGTCAGCTCGACATCTAAGAGGGACAAATGAGATCAGAAAGTATAGTCATTGTGCGGGATAGATTTCCTTACGTCATAGCGGAAGCACTTGTAGAAGCGATGTCCGGGCCATTTTCCCGTCCCTGCGACCTTGGTGTTAATCTTCGCCCCGCAAAAAAGGACATGGGATGAGAGGAACAAGATGGTCTGGCCTCTGGCGGCACAGGGAGAAATGAAGAAGACGCGTTAGAGAAGACGGGCGGAGTGGGCACTGGATGTAGAGGACACGATGAAATGGGGATTTTTTTTTGGTTGGGTGCGGCTGGATGTGGAAGACGAGTCCGGTGGTCGGTGGGTAGATGCATTTAAAGCCAGCCTTCCTAGTTGCCGTTTGCAGTCCGTCTGCTAGACTGGGTCAGCATGGCTCAGATATGTTGTCGAGCCATCGGGCTTCTCCTTGTTCCGCATCGCAGCCGTGACGCGCCGTTGCAATGAATGCGTCCTACCATTCATTGCCAAAAGGAAATATACGAGTGTAGAATACACTGGATGGCACGAATCCGCATGAGAATCATTGGTGTAGATTACAGAATCATCTGAGCCCGGGCTCATAAACCAAATTTCCCAAATCTCATCCCTACATTGCACATTGATATTTGGGTTGAAGAATATACTTGACTTACCCTAACTCATCTTCTGTTCCGAGTTTTCACAACATGTATCCAACACCTGATGTAAGGAAGTTGGATTCAAAAGAACTGCTCTCATGAGAATAACAGAGTCGTCAGCAAATAAAAAGTGTGATACCGACGGTACATTTCTGCACACTCTGATCCCATCAATGCTACCCTTTTCTTCGTACCAGTAAATTAGAAAGGCATTTGTCATCTCGCAGTTGTCGTCGTAGCAGATGCCGTCTCGAGAACAACTTGCTAGCAATAGGTTGCGTCCACGGCAAATAAGCTTTGCAGCATCACGGGTACCCTGCAACAACATTTTGTAGGGCACTCGCATGAGGTGGCACCGCTGCCACCCCTTGCAGCAGTCGATGTGCCCCTTCGTGGGGGAGCCGTATCTACTCACAACAGCAGGGAATGAAGCATGTAGCGATGGGGGAGTCGCGGTATTAGGGGAGTATCTTGCGGCGGGTGGAGACGTGCTCGGAGATGGTAGTCGGGAAGGGAGAGAGATGATCAACCGAGGCGAATCACAATTTCACGCAAACCGGGGATTAACTAGATAGATTCAGAAAGCATTAAACTAAATATGAAGAGGCAAAAAATAGCACACACATGCGTCACTGTATTGTACTCCATTGTAATATGGATGAAGGTTGCCAATTGTTTGAGACGATCGAAGTGCATGCATGCACTGGTGGTATGGTACATCGCTCCCTGTTTGTGTCACGTACGTACTGTAGTAGATACCGAACCGTGCGCGTGTGCAACGTTCGGGGCGTGTCACGTGAAGGAGTCCACTTATGCCTATGCGCGCTCTTGCACGGTGGTTGGGCGCCATGCCGTGCCGCGTGGTGTTGCGGCACGCGCGGGCGGAGGCCATTCCCGCCACTGCGGTGGAAACGAGGTTGAATTGTTTCCTTCCTTTTGAGCTCGAATTCTGATATAAAACAAACAAAAGGAGGTTTGTCACCGCGATCACCTATACGAAGTACAGCAGTGATGTGGATCCCGACCGATCCATCCCCGCAGCCAGGCGGTGATGCATGCATGGTCGCAAAGCTGGCAACCCAACAAACGCAACGATTCCATGCTTCTGCTGCCGTCATCGTCTCAGCGGGCGGACCAAGAAAGATCTTGTGCTTTTTTGACGGGAGGAGCTCCGAATCTGCCTGTACCGCTGCGCGAACCACGCATGACACTGGCGCGCGGGCCACGGCTCCATCGGTCGTCCAGCGCGTAAACCCGCCTCCTGCGAGCTCGTACCGCGGAGAACCTGGACCCACTGCCTGACACCCGTGGTCCGTGGAACGCGACGAAGCTTTGATTATAAACCGCAAAAAAGCGAATGAAAATGGGGTGGGAACTGCGGGAGATGTGCGCGCGATCGCGCCATGGAGGCCCCGTGCATTTTAGCAATCCCGCGCACGAACGGCCGCTTCACGTTCGTTGATTTCGCGATCCTGCATTTTTCTCGTAGTTTCACAGCGCGCATCGTTTGTTTATGCAAAGCAGCTTACAAGTTTCTCACGGTGATTACCATCTGATCGTTTGTGGTTGAGACATTTCAGACACGCCCAATTTGATTCATCTTCGGAATGTGTGAGTGTTTGCGTGCGCTATGCTGTGCTGTGCACACCCTTGTCACGATCCGTCTCACCTAAAGAGCAGTTCAGTCGACCATAATCTTATCGCGGAAGCCATGCACACTCAACCATCAAACAGT
Organism: Triticum aestivum; assembly: GCF_018294505.1. Taxonomy (NCBI): domain Eukaryota; kingdom Viridiplantae; phylum Streptophyta; class Magnoliopsida; order Poales; family Poaceae; genus Triticum; species Triticum aestivum. The sequence continues at coordinate 81,457,367 of NC_057807.1, read as the reverse complement.
GCTGCTTTCCAACACAAGCCTGTCTCGGTGTGGCCCCAGGAAGATTCCTCCCACCCACGCACGGGGGCACCGCCTTCCGTCAACGCCCTCGTGACAATGCATCAACCACACCGTGACACGTGGGGTCAAAGGACTTCCGACCCTACCGATCAGCCAGCGAGCATGTAACAGAATTCTCCTCTGCTGGAGAGCCCCACACCTGGCGGGACTGCGGCGCGCGGCAGCAGGGGCTGGCTGTCCTTTGCCCTGACACATCCAGCACGGCAAGTGGAAGGCAACGAACAGAAACCAAACGGGACAACGAACAGAAACCAAAGGGGACCGACCCACCCACCAAACTTCTGTCTCTCCCGCATCGTGACTGGCATCCGGCTTGCGATCAGGTTGGGGGGACTGGTCGTGGAGCGCCAGGTCGAGCGGATTTCAAAACGGCGAGGAAGCCAGGCAACCAGCCATGGTTCCGTTTGCGTGATTCTTCCTGCCCACGGCGCCCAGAATGCCACAGGAACCGCAAAATAAACCTAGGCATCCTCCGTCCGGGCTTGGTTTGGGCCAGACTTTGCAAAACCCGACCTCAAAATCTCAAGCCCAACCCGGCCCGGCCCGAAACACATGAATAGTGCCTATTTTTATTAAAATAATATTTTTTTGGATATTTAAATATACTAGCAAAACGGTTCGTGAGTTGCAACGGGACAAAAAAGTCATAATCTCCAATGGCCATGATCATATTTTGCTGCAACAACAAGATACACTATCACTCTCGTTTTCGTGAAATCGTGAACAAGTTTAAAAATTATCAATATTTTTTTAAACTCGTGAACATATCTGAAATCATGAACATAGTTTTCGAACATTTTCTAAAAGAAAAAACATTTTTTGACCTCATGAACATATTATACTATTTGCAAATATTTTTATAAAAGTTGTGAACTTTTCTAAAATCAATTTTCTTGAATAGGTGGAAATTTCTACAGTTGACGAACATTTTTCTGGGAATTGGTCGAAGAAAATTTCAAATTCACTAACATTTTTTATTTCACCAACATTTTTTGAATCAGCGGACATTTTATGACAATAATATATTTTATAAGTCACAAACAGTTTTTGAATTTTTAGGATATTTTTCAATTCATGAAATTTTTTGAATTGGAAAATTTTTGTTCAATTTCATTAACATTTTTTACTACACAAACTTTTTAAAAGATCACAATTTTTTAAAATTTCCTGAACATTTGTTCTCAACATTGTGAACATTTTTTGAATATGCAACCATTTTTAAAAATCATGAACATTTTCTGGATCCACAAACATTTATAAAATATTAACATTTTATTTCAAATTCGCATTTAAAAAAAATTGGAACTTTTTTGGAGTCCCAAATTATTTAAAGTAGAAAAAAAGATGGAAAAGAAAATGAAAAATAAAAAAACCAAATTTAAAAAAGATGTCACCCAGACATGGGTGGGCCCAAATAGGCGCGTTGTGTCTCAAAGCGTAGTAGTATAGAAGGTTCCTACTACATGGGCCGGACCAGGCGGGGATTCTCTGATCACTTATAGGTGGCACAGGTGGGTAATATGTTGGTTTGGGTGCAATTTCGGTGACGTAGCGCCAGAAGCAATAGCCCCTTTATTATTAAGTATAGATATTAATAAAATAACAATTGGTGCCCTTTTTGGGCTTATCTTTGGGTTTTCAGGCGGAAAAGTTGAGCCTGAACCTGGCCCGGATGTTGGGCTTTTGGGCCGGGCTGTCCATGCCCGGGTCTACCACAAAAGCCACAAAGCTTTTAATGGGAGGAGTGATTGTAACAGAAACATGTTTTTTACACAGGTTCGGGCTCTCCTAAGAGATAAAACCCTATGTCCTACTTTTGTTGTATTGATTTGAGATAGAGTACAAATTACATGTGATCTACCTTGTGATCGTTGCCTGTCGTCTACAAGCCCTACCCCTCCATGACTTTTTTTGCTAGAAGAACTCCTTCTGGTTCGATAAACCTTGGTTCTCAAACTAGGGGGAATACTTATTGTAGGTTACTTCACCCTTATACTTGGGGTTACCCAACTACTCTTACGAGATAACAAGCATTATCCAGATGTTGTGTTTGTTTATTTGTGGAGTAGATTCTGTCGATCCACCCACTTGTTGTGCGCCACTGGGTCAACTGGTAGGTATAGGTCGACTGCATCCATTGCCCCATGGTACGTTTGCTGGTTCTTACATTACCTGGGCAGGATGATACATCTCCAATGTATCCATAATTTTTAATTATTTTATGCTATTGTCATACCACTTTTAGATACTTTTTATAGTAATTTATATTATTTTTTATACTGACCTATTAATTCAGTGCCTAGAGACATTTGGTGTTTTCTACATATTTTTGGTTTTATCGAGAATCAACATCTCCAAACCTCAAAATACCGTAATATTTTGTCAAATTGTTCGGAGGTTGAAAAATCCAGAAAGCACCGGGATCTTTCGGGGGGACACCTAAGTACATCTTCAGCCACGTACCTCTAATTCGATCCCTCAAACGCCCGCGGACGCGCCTAATCAGTGACCGGGCGTGTCCGTTTTGAGCCCCTACTTTTTCGTCCGTGCAACCACACTTCTCATATTTTTCTCATATGTCCCGTCGCTTGCACGTGATTGGTGGAGAAGTAGAGGTAGAGAGAGAGAGAAAAAAAAAGAATGAATAAAGAAAGAGAAAAGGTGGTCTGGGGTGGGGTCGCGTCATACGTGGCGGACTGACCGGGCGTGCCCGAACGCGTCCGCGAGCCCTCATATCATCCTCATATTTGAGATGGATATGAGGGGTGCCGGTCAGTCCGGACGTTTGAGGCGGATATGAGGGGTTTGATTGGGTCGCGTTTTTGTGACCGGTCACTCATCGGACGGCCTGCCCGGGCATTTGAGATGAATATGAGGGGTCCAGTTGTAGATGCTCTAAGGGCCACATGCGGCAGGGGCCACGTGTGGGCACATCTAGATCCCCACTACATCATCTTTCGCCCATCTTCGGCCTATACATCCTATATTTCGTGAAAGCCTCAGAACAAAATTTTCACAATTTTTCTGCCGTCGGAAATACATCTTCCGAAGAGATCCGTTCTGGAGGCCTGTTCGGGCGTGCTGGCGGAGGGGGGGGGGTCCATCACCGGAGTCATCTTCATCAACCTTGCTACCACCATGTCCAGGTGTGAGTAGTTTCCTTAGGACCTCGGGTCCATGGCAGTAGTTGAAGGGCATCTTCTCTCCCTAATGCCTTAATGCAAAGTTCTCGTGAGCTGGCTGACTTGATAGAGATCAATCTGATGTAATTGATGTTGTGTTTATTGGGATATGATGAATTGTCACTTTATGATCAGAGTTGTTCATGATTTTTACTAAATCTCTCATGGTTCCTTTGCTGCATAATTAAGTAGTCATATATGCTCTCCAATCTATGTGTTGTTTTTGGCCTAGTTCTATACTTAGATCTTTATAGGGAGTGGTGTATGGTAGTGGGTTCAATCTTGCAGTGTTCTATACCCGGTGACAAGAGGGGACAAGACATGTATTGTACTATTGCTAGTTGCTACTAAGGATAAAACAATGATTTCTTTATCACACTTGGATGATAGTTTTGTTGTCTACGTTATATCATTGGACTTATTGCAATGCACTGTTTTATTATGAACTTAATACCTCGAGATGAATGCTGGATAACAGTCTTTGGGTGGATTATTAGTTGTAGATGCAGTTGAATTAATGGTCTACATATCACAGACGTAATGGCTATATGAAATTATGCCATGAATAATCATAATAATAAATATTGTAATTTAATCACCGTCCAAATATAATTTGTTCACCACAACACATGTGTCTTTCTTGGAGAGATGCCTCTAGTGATGCTGTGGCCCAGGTCTATTTTCCTATAATTGCAATCACTCGTTATTATTTTGTTTTCTCGTTGTATGACTTTATTTACTACATATATTTATCACTTCCTATAATACCACAATTTACCCTTGTAGCTAACATGATAACTTTTCATGTTTTAGCTTGTTGTCATGTTTACTTCAGCTGAAAAATGCCAAACTTTGTGACTTTACAAGTACTAATAACAATGATTTAGTAGATGTTAAATGGCGACGATGAAGGGGGTTGAAGCAAACACTGACATACAGGATAACCACGAACAGCCAATGGGGTCACCCATCCGAGGCATCAACCCAAGAAGCTAACAAAGCCAACCAACAAACCATCCACAACAAGCAATAGGGTAAGCCGAAGATGTGTGATGTTGGGTGACGGGGCTATATACCAGGCGTGGCTATCATAAGGGAGCCCGACCTCGTCAACTACATGGAGCCCAAGGCAAGAAGGGAACCTTAGGAGGCGGAGTCGACCTCTGTGCCCTCCAAGACTCGAGGGCGGTGACGCCCAGATCACATGTATCGTCATGTAAACCATATGCCTCCACTGCATATATATAGGGAGGTCTAGGGTCCTCGTCATCATCTATCATCAAGCAAGCAAACTCACGGTTGCAATCTCATACACCATTGTAACCCCTCGCACGAGGTATCCCTCCACCATGAATAATGAAAACCAGCATGACGTAGCTCTCTGGAGGCCCGAACCTGGATAACCCCATTGTGCGACCTCACATCTAGGACTTCCAACTGCGCTTGGACCCCTACCGAGGGATCTGGTGGTATTTTGCATCGTCATTAGGGATGAAGGAGGATGTGACAATATGAAAATACACCCTGCACGGTGAACCGATATCAAACACACACACCGACACGCGGGACCAACACGCCCAACCAATGGGATCACCCATCTGGATACGACGAAAAAACTCCGCCAGCCGGCTAACCTGACCAATGTACAACAAGAGAGCGCACCAGAACATGCCAGTCAGACAGGCCCCACGACAACGAGTAGCCGATTAAGCAAAGACCCTTCATGTCCGGCTGAAACCTGAGTTGAACGCGCTCCACAACTGCCAATCAGACAGAACCCACAACAACAACGATCAGGGCAGGCAAAGGCCCCCCTCATTTTGGCAGGGAAAGCCCTTCGTGTCCGGGAAGGCAAAGCACCTCCTCGCCCGGGCAGGCAAAGCCCCTCCTAGTTGGGGCAGAGAAGCCCCCACCATATCTAGGCAGGACAATACCTGAAATGAACAGTGGTGACTAGAGCGCCCAGGCTCACCTGACGCATGCAAAGTTGACAGCCTAACTCGGATTCCTGATCATGCCCGGTGCAACGCGCGGGACGAGGCACGTGGGGCGACCGAAAGCACTCCATGATAGTGTCCTCAGAGCGTGCATGCAGTCAAACCATCATGGACCCCCAACGAAATCCGTCTTGGTGCACGCTGTTCTGGCAGATCACATGGTGTGGAGAGCCCCAGGAAGCCAGCTACAGAAGCCGAGTGCCAAACGGATGGTGCGGAGGCTCCCAGGAGTAGCCGCTTGGCACGAGCACACCAACCCGACAGGGCCGAGGACACCGACGGGAGGGTTAGGCCTACCAATCCCGTGCGAGGGGGAGCATGTGGGCGCAACCGAAACCACCACATGAAGGTGGCCCAAAGCGCTCCTGCGGTCAACCTGTCATCGGCCCCCTAGGCGGGTCGCCCGAGTGCGTGCTGTCTTGGAAGATGAGACGTCGCGAAGAGCCCCAGGGAGGCCCCCACGGCATGCCACCACGAAATGGATGGGGCGGAGGATATTATCACCCACGGAGTCCTCGGGAGACGTTTAACCCGACATTCTTTCTAGGAGTAACGAGTGCTATTTGTGCGCATATGAGTTGTGGCGATGCATGTTGATTATATTCGCTTGGTGTTACAATAAGAATTTGTAATAACTCTTCATTCAAAAAGTTCTACTGACATCATTTATTAAAAAAATTAGGAAGATATTTTCCATATGATTTGGTTAGTGGTAACAGAATAAAAAAGCAATAACATACATAAGCCAGGTGCACATCTCTTGGTTATAATGCAAAAGTAATAACATAATAATTTTTTTGAGCAAAAGTAATGACTTAATAAATAAATAGAACAAGCAAGCCTAACAAAAAAAAAACCAACGGCCAGCTTTGATCTAGGCCGGGCACTGCGGGGATACGGCCCGGCCCACAACCGAGGTCCTTATAAGGCACGGCCATCGCTAGCTTCTTTCCACAAACTTCCTTGTGCTTCTCTGCCCGAACTGCTCTGTTCCTGCTCGGCCACCTCTCTCCAACCTCAACCCCGTTAGGTTTAGCCATGAAGCGGGGGTTGCCAGTCCGCGTGTATGTTGCCTTCGCGCTGCGTGCCTTGTACCAGAGGTCCCTAGATCTGGGGTACGCTTGGGTGGAGAGGAAGTTGGAAGAAGCTTTTACCAGGATCTTCGTCGGGATGCTGGCGCCCGCCCCGCCGGACGGCCCTAGCAGGGTGCCGCCCATCTCTGCAGCGACATTCGCTGCAAGGGACGTGGCGCAGTCCATGGGCTTACCTCCCCCGTCGGTGGTTGTGCAAGCCGGGCCGGAGGGGGTCCGCTTCCTCATACCCGGAGGGCCTGTGGGTGAGGCTCTCCGCTCGACCGCCAGCGCCGCCGCGGCCGGGTCCTTGGGCGCAGCTCTTGGCACCGCCGCCACCCCGAGTGTCACCGTCACGGACGCGTTGGGCGCAGCTCTCGGCACCGCCGCCGCGACCCGGTCCGGTGTCGTGGCTGCCTCCGTGGACGCCGCCACCTCAAGCGCTACCCCCACCGAGGCCGTTGGCGCCGTTCTGCGCACAGCCACCGCGGCCGACTCCGGCGTCGTGGCTGCCTCGGTGGACGCCGCCACTGATGGGGTTATGTACCTAGGATAGGGTCATGGACCTGATCCAAGTAACTTACCCCAGGACATCCTTAGAAGAGGTCGCCTTCCAGTCGACCAACGAGGATTCACTCGACTGGCCTGAAGGACTCGACCACGAAGACTCACTCGACCACCAGGAGGTTAAGAGGCACTCTGCACTGCAACGGCCTGTAATCAAGTAGACTTTATGATAGTAAAGGCACTTTATGTGGGGCGTTACCAGTAACGCCCCAGACTTAACTCACCTTAAACCCTCTCCTTCGTGGGCTGGCTGGGGTCCTGGCGTACTCTATATAAGCCACCCCCCTCCACAGGCAGAGGGGTTCGGCACCTTGTAGTTCATACACTCATAATCCACTCGACCGCCTCCGGGCTCCGAGACGTAGGGCTGTTACTTCTTCCGAGAAGGGCCTGAACTCGTACATTCTTTGTGCTTACAACCTCTCCATAGCTAGGACCTTGCCTCTCCATACCTACCCCCACTCTACTGTCAGGCTTAGAACCACGACAGTTGGCGCCCACCATGGGGCAGGTGTTTTAGCGATTTTGTGGAGAAGTTGCGATTCTTCCGAGTACTTTCATCATGGTGTCTACTGGAGTTTTGGTCGAGGGTCAAGAGATCCGTCTCGGCACTCTCACCTTCATCGCCGACGACTCCGCGTGGCTCCAGGAGGCTCCACTCGATGTAGATGCGCTCCCCGTCCGCGGTGCGACGTATTTTCGTGCATGTGTCCGCGGCGTTCTGCTGCGGCAGCCGTCGACCCAGTATCGGTCGGCTCCTTCATCGTCCACCCTCCCGGTTTCCCGCCAGCGCAAGCGCTCGGGCCGGTCGAGGCTTCAGCGATGGGTAAGGCATGCGGTGGTTCGCCAATCCGCCACCACCCAAGTTGCGGCAATCGAGCCCGACGAACCTCTCTACGGCTTGTTCGGCCTGTCGACTGGCTCCGTAGAGACTGCATCCGAGTGCGGTAGCAGTGATCCAGCGGCGGAAATCTTGATGGTCGATGGGCCCCACAGTCCCCCTGGCTTCGCCCGTGGTGGTGGAGCAGGTGATGGCGGCGACCCTACGCGAGGCTACGAAGAGTACCAACCCGAGCCACTCGACTCTCTGCAAAGAGAGGAACTTCGCCGCAGGAACGAGGATCCCCTGCGTATTCCCATCGCAGGAGAAACTCCCGAGGCTCGTGCCTTGGAGGAGGCGCGCCTGGCCAATTTGGCCGAGCGCACTCGACTGGAGAACCTTCAGCGAGCACTCGACGAGCGCGCGCGGCAACGGGTTCCCGACACCAGTCGACGTCAACTCTTCCCGCCGACTCAGGTATACCGAACACCAATTCAGAATTTAGCAACTGCGACCCGTATAGCAGAGTCCATCCAGCCTTCGCAGTCGGAAGCTGGCAGAGGTTTGCTGCAGATCAGGGATCTGCTCCGGGCAGCAGGAGATCAAAATTCAGCCGTGTCTCAGTCGCGCAACAGAATTCACAGTCGATCCGTCACTGTGAATACGGTTCAGTCAGCTCACAGCCCCAGATCGCCTCCGTGGCGCGAAGGGCGTGAGAATCGGCGAGATCAATATGGCGACAAACTCGACCGAGATGATAGGCGTCGAGTGCCCTATTCCCCTCCGAGGGGTGGGTCTTACGCTCCTCGGCAGCCAGATGATAGGCGTCAGTTCAGTACAGGGCGTAGGGTTCCAGTTGACCCCAGAGAACCAGGCTTCGACGCGCGATCCATTATCGTGCAAGGGTTGGTCGACCGGAACAGAGCCCATCGAGGCGCACTCGACAGAGATGTACCCACAAGCAGTCGACTGCATGTTTCTGGTCCTGAATGTTTCAGAAGAGCTATCAGAGCCGCAGTTATTCCTCCCAATTTCAGGCTGGCAACAGGAGTCAGCAAGTTCACTGGTGAGTCTAAGCCTGAAACTTGGCTTGAAGACTACCGAGTGGCAGTTCAGATTGGTGGTGGAAACGACGAGGTGGCCATGAAGCACTTGCCTCTCATGCTGGAAGGTTCTGCCAGGGCATGGTTGACTCAATTACCTCCTAGCAGCATTTACACTTGGGAAGATCTGTCCCGAGTGTTCGTCAGAACGTTTGAAGGGACTTGCAAGCGACCAGCTGGATTGACAGAGTTGCAAGTCTGCGTGTAGAAAGCTAATGAGACTCTCAGAGAGTATATTCAGAGGTGGATCACTTTGCACCACACTGTGGAAAATGTCTTTGATCATCAGGCAGTCTGTGCCTTCAAAGATGGCGTCAAGAACAGAGAACTGAGTTTGAAATTTGGTCGAACTGGTGACATGACCTTGAGTCGGATGATGGAGATTGCTACCAAGTACGCCAACGGCGAAGAAGAAGACCGACTCCGAAGCGGCAAGCACAAGCCGAGCCAGTCGGAAAAGGGAAACACTAGTCGGAAACAGAAGCGGAAGGCTGAACCGGCAGCTCCTGGAGAGGCTCTGGCCGTGACTCAAGGAAAGTTTAAGGGGAAACCAAAAGGATCCTGGAACCCCAAGAAGGTAAAGGATAAAGAAGGGAACGACGTGTTGGATATGCCATGTCATATTCACACGAAGAAAGACGAAGAGGGGAATATCATCTACCCGAAGCACACCACTCGCCAATGTCGACTCCTGATCCAGCAGTTTCAGGGAAAACAGTCTAAGGACAAGGAGAAGGAGTCAGACAAGGCCGAAGACAAGGAGGACAGTGAGGGAGGATACCCGCATATCAACTCCACTCTGATGATCTTTGCAGATGTGGAAAGCAGAAGTCGACTGAAAGTGATTAACCGAGAGGTGAACATGGTTGCCCCAACAAAGGCAAATTATCTGAAGTGGTCTCAAACACCCATCACATTCGACCAATCTGATCACCCGACTCATATTGCCACCCCTGGGAGGCAAGCTTTGGTGGTCGATCCAGTTGTCGAAGGCACTCGACTGACAAAAGTGCTGATGGATGGTGGGAGTGGGCTGAACTTGTTGTATGCAGACACATTGAAAGGTATGGGCATTCCGATGTCCCGACTGAGCACTAGTAACATGAGCTTCCATGGAGTTATACCAGGGAAGAAGGCCGAGTCACTCGGCCAGATAGCTTTGGACGTGGTGTTTGGTGATTCGAAGCATTTCCGCAAAGAAAAGTTGACGTTTGAGGTCGTGGATTTTCAGAGTGCATATCATGCCATTTTGGGAAGACCAGCCTATGCACGGTTCATGGCTCGGCCATGTTACGTGTACCTCAAATTGAAGATGCCCGGCCCCAAAGGAGTGATCACTGTCACCGGTGATAGGAAAAAGGCAGAGGAGTGCTTTCAGAAGGGCTCCAAGATTGCCGATTCCCAAGTAACAGCGGTCGAGTTCGAAGAGTACAAGCAAAACGCAGATCCGAGTGATTTGCTGCGATCGAAGAAACCCGCTACAGAGTCTGCGTTCCAGTCGTCTGGGGAGACGAAGCCTGTTCATATTCACCCGACCGACCCCGATGCCGCTCCGACCCGCATCTCCACAACACTCGACCCAAAATAGGAAGAAGCGCTCATCCAGTTCCTCCGTGAGAACTGGGACATTTTTGCATGGAAGCCCGCTGACATGCCAGGTGTTCCCAGGGGACTGGCTGAGCATCGCCTAAGAGTCGACTCGTCTGCAAAACCTGTCAAAGAGCATCTTCGGTGGTCTGCCGTCCAGAAGAGAAAGGCCATTGGTGAAGAAGTGGCTCGACTGTTGGCGGCAGGATTTATCCGAGAAATATACCACTCCGAGTGGCTCGCTAATGTCGTCATGGTTCCTAAGAAGGACAAGTCGCTCCGAATGTGCATTGATTTCAAGCACATCAACCGGGCCTGCCCGAAAGATCACTTTCCTCTCCCTCGCATAGATCAGATTGTTGACTCGACCGCGGGATGCGAGAGATTATCTTTTCTCGATGCTTACTCCGGGTACCACCAGATCCGTCTGTACGGGCCCGATGAGGTAAAAACAGCTGTCATCACTCCATTCGGGTGCTTCTGCTATATCACCATGCCATTTGGCCTCAAGAATGCCGGAGCCATGTTTATGCGAATGATTCAGAAGTGTCTACTCACTCAAATCAGTCGGAATGTGGAAGCTTATATGGATGATATTGTTGTCAAGTCACGAAAAGGTTCCGACCTGCTCGCTGACCTCGCCGAAACATTTGCCAACCTCAGAAGGTATGATATCAAGCTCAATCCATCAAAGTGCACATTTGGAGTTCCTGGTGGCAAGTTACTCGGTTTTCTCATTTCCGAACGAGGAATCGATGCTAACCCAGAGAAGATTGGCACTATTCTCCGAATGAAACGCCCTGTGCGAGTGCACGATGTCCAGAAGCTTACTGGATGCTTGGCCGCATTAAGTCGATTCATCTCACGACTCGGTGAAAAGGCACTGCCTCTTTACCGACTGATGAAGAAGGCTGACAAGTTCGAGTGGACTCCAGAGGCTGATGCAGCGTTTGCCGAGCTAAAAGCTCTGCTCTCCACCCAGCCGGTGCTTGCTGCTCCAATCAGCAAAGAGCCTCTGTTGCTCTACATCGCAGCCACCGGACAAGTCGTTAGTACTGTGCTAACGGTCGAGCGGGAAGAAGAAGGAAAAGCTCTCAAAGTTCAGTGCCCAGTGTATTATTTGTCTGAAGTCTTGACTCCGTCCAAGCAGAGATATCCTCATTATCAGAAGCTTGTGTATGGAGTATACATGACCACAAAGAAGGTTGCTCATTATTTCTCTGACCATTCCATCACAGTCGTTAGCGACGCTCCACTATCAGAAATTTTGCACAACAGAGATGCAACTGGTCGAGTGGCCAAATGGGCGATTGAACTTCTTCCCCTTGATATCAAGTTTGAGGCAAAGAAAGCCATTAAGTCCCAGGCAATAGCAGATTTCCTCGCCGAGTGGATTGAACAGCAGCAGCCGACTGAAGTTCACTCGGAGCATTGGACCATGTTTTTTGATGGCTCTAAGATGTTGAATGGTTCCGGTGCTGGGGTTGTCCTAGTTTCCCCCAGAGGAGATAAGCTCAGATACGTGCTCCAGATTCACTTTGATTCCTCCAACAATGAGGCAGAATATGAGGCCCTCCTATATGGGTTGCGCATGGCCATTTCACTCGGCGTCCGTCGCCTAATGGTCTATGGCGACTCGGATTTAGTGGTCAATCAGGTGATGAAAGAGTGGGACGTGAGAAGCCCAGCCATGACTGGATACTGCAGTGCAGTGAGGAAGCTGGAAAAGAAGTTCGAGGGGTTGGAGCTCCATCATATACCCCGACTGAAAAACCAAGCAGCTGATGATCTAGCAAAGATAGGTTCCAAGAGAGAAGCCATTCCGAGTGGTGTGTTCTTGGAGCATATACACACTCCGTCAGTCAAAGAAGATCCTTTCACCGAAGAAACTCCGCAGCCCAAGAGTGCCACAGATCCGACTGAAGTTGAAGTCCCAGCGGTGGTCGACTTGATCATGGAGGTTTTGGTGGTCATTCCCGACTGGACGATTCCATATGTCGCATATATCTTGAGGAAAGAGCTTCCGGAGGATGAGGAAGAGGCTCGACAGATCGTCCGTCGATCTAAGGCCTTTACCGTAATCAAAGGACAATTATACAGAGAAAGCGCGACTGGAGTCGGTCAGAAGTGCATAACACCAGAAGAAGGTCGACTCATCCTCAATGATATTCACTCGGGGACCTGTGGTCATCATGCGTCCTCTCGGACCATCGTGGCCAAAGCATACCGAGGCGGATTTTACTGGCCCAAGGCGAATGAAATGGCAAAAGAGATAGTGGATAAGTGCGAGGGATGTCAGTTCTACTCGAATATGTCGCACAAGCCTGCGTCAGCTTTGAAGACCATCCCACTCGTCTGGCCTTTTGCAGTTTGGGGGCTGGACATGGTCGGTCCTTTGAGAACAGGACGAAGTGGTTTCACGCATGTGCTGGTGGCAGTCGACAAGGTCACCAAGTGGATCGAAGCTAAACCAATCAAGAGCCTTGACACCGGTACTGCTGTTAGCTTCATCAGGGAACTAATATTCAGATATGGAGTCCCGCACAGCATCATCACGGATAATGGGTCGAACTTTGACTCAGAAGAATTCAGAACTTTCTGCAACTCCCAGGGCACACGAGTCGACTACGCTTCAGTCGCCCATCCGCAGTCGAATGGACAAGCAGAGCGAGCTAATGGACTGATTCT
>NC_057807.1:81342578-81439899 GCF_018294505.1 Triticum aestivum | reverse complement strand
GTCCCACAGTACAACCACATGCAGTGGCTCCGGAACTGGAGAGGCTGGATGCGACGCCTGAGGAAAACCTCCAGGAGGTCCATGCCCGTCACTCCCTCCCGAACCAACTGCACCACGCGCTCCATCAACATCTTCACGTCGGCTTTCTCCTCCGGAATCAGCTTCAGAGGGGAAGGCTTGCTCACTCGGTCCATGGTGAACGGAGGGAGTCCACTCGACTGCCCTGGCGTCGACTGGACCTGGCAGTAGAACCAAGTCGACTGCCAGCCTCTGACGGACTCGGGAAAGGTCATGGGCGGGAAGGTGCTCTTATTCCTCACCTGAATCCCCAGGCCCCCGCACATTTGGACGACTCGGGTTCTCTCATCACCTGGGCTCGCCTTCTTCACGGTCTGAGATCGACACGTGAATATATGTTTGAACAAACCCCAGTGCGGTCGACAGCCCAAGAAACCCTCACACATGGACACGAACGCAACAAGATAGGCAATGGAGTTTGGGGTAAAGTGGTGGAGCTGCGCTCCGAAGAAGTTCAAGAAGCCACGAAAGAAAACAATCGGCGGCAAGGAAAACCCACGATCAACATGAGTGGCCAAAAGCACACACTCACCCTCTTCTGGCTGGGGCTGCCACTCCTTCCCCGGAAGCCTCGCAGCTCCGTGGGGGATCAAGCCCTCGTTGGCCATGTCGAGGAGGTCGTTCTCCGTGATAGTCGACTGGATCCAGTCTCCTTGGACCCAGCCCTTCGGCAGGCGGGATCTGGACGAGGACCCTCCGCGGCTGGTGGATCTCCCCTTCGCCTTCTCCGATGCCGACGCCTTCTTTGCCCGCTCCAGCGCCGCCGTCTTCTCCTTGGCCATGGTCTCCGGCGAGATGCGCGAAGGGAAGTGGTGCGGGGGCGAGAGCGAGCACGCTGAGCAGGGAGGAAGGAAGCAGAGAGAGGGAGAGAATGCTAAAGCGCAACACAGAAATCCTTGCCGGGCACATTTATAAGGTCCCTTCCGAGTGGATGACAGGTGGGCCCGGTCGATCTAATCATATCTGGAGCAGTTATGCGGACGGGATACGTGGCGAAAAAGGCGGCGCGGAGATCGAGGCGTCCATGTCCCGTCCAATCCGAACGCCGCGGTCCGCCCCGCTTCGCGCGCGTCCCCAAATTTCGCATCCCGCAGAATCCGTGAACAGCAAATCAGTCTGTCAGGCGCGGTGTTTCCGGCGATCCGTCGCTCGGAGATCGTCGAAGCCTGAAAGATCACTCGACGCAAAAACAGAATGGATCAAGTCGACTGAAGGCAAGTTGTTTCCTGTCGACGAAGAGATTCTTTGGTACAGAACAGCGCACAACCGGAGCACAAAGGTTAATCGGAAACGACATCAACTCCTTCTTCACTCGAAGCTTCAATCCATTCGGGGGCTAATGATGGGGTTATGTACCTAGGATAGGGTCATGGACCTGATCCAAGTAACTTACCCCAGGACATCCTTAGAAGAGGTCGCCTTCCAGTCGACCAACGAGGATTCACTCGACTGGCCTGAAGGACTCGACCACGAAGACTCACTCGACCACCAGGAGGTCAAGAGGCACTCTGCACTGCAACGGCCTGTAATCAAGTAGACTTTATGATAGTAAAGGCACTTTATGTGGGGCGTTACCAGTAACGCCCCAGACTTAACTCACCTTAAACCCTCTCCTTCGTGGGCTGGCTGGGGTCCTGGCGTACTCTATATAAGCCACCCCCCTCCACAGGCAGAGGGGTTCGGCACCTTGTAGTTCATACACTCATAATCCACTCGACCGCCTCCGGGCTCCGAGACGTAGGGCTGTTACTTCTTCCGAGAAGGGCCTGAACTCGTACATCCTTTGTGCTTACAACCTCTCCATAGCTAGGACCTTGCCTCTCCATACCTACCCCCCACTCTACTGTCAGGCTTAGAACCACGACAGCCACCTCAAGCGCTACCCTCACCCAGGCCGTTGGTGTAAGATAATAAGTTTTGGGAACCAGCACAACCCTCTAGGGGTGGCTTATCTCATTATATATAATGGTTGTGTTACAATACGTACAATATACGTACATATGTACAGAAGCTATACATAGTCCAACACCCTCCCTCAATCTTAGCCACTTTCTAAAGAACTGAGAAGGGTAAGATTGCGCCTACAAGCCTCAAACTGTGGCAGTGGTAAAGGCTTAGTGGAGATGTCTGCAAGTTGATCTTTAGATGAGATAAACTTGATCTGGAGTTGCTTCTTTGATACACATTCCCGTACAAAGTGATAGTCAACTTCAATGTGTTTCGTTCGGGCATGAAATACTGGATTTGCAGAAAGGTATGTAGCACCGATATTATCACACCAAAGAATAGGAGGCTGTGGTTGAGACAAACCCAACTCCTGAAGCAAAGACTGCACCCAAATAATCTCTGCAGTAGCATTAGCCACAGTCTTGTACTCAGCTTCAGTACTGCTACGTGACACAGTAGCCTGTTTCCGAGCACTCCAGGCGATCAAATTAGAGCCAAAGAATACTGCATAACCCCCCGTGGATCGCCTGTCATCTGGGTTACCAGCCCAATCTGCATCAGAGAAGGCCGAAAGGACCCGAGAGGAAGTCGGCCGAATATGCATACCAAATGTCAGGGTGAACTGAACATAACGAAGAATGCGTTTAACAGCAGCCCAATGAGTATCTCTGGGAGCCTAAAGATACTGACAAACCCTGTTAACAGCATAAGAGATATCTGGTCTCGTGATCGTCAAGTACTGAAGTCCACCAACAATGCTCCTGTACTCTGTGGCATCCGCAGGAGACAAAAGCTCACCATCAACAGCTGTTATCTTGTCGGTAGACGACATGGGTGTGGTGGTCGGTTTGCACTTCAGCATGCCGGCTCTTTGTAACAACTCCAAGGAGTACTTCTTCTGCGTAAGGACAAGACCAGTAGCACGAGAAGTGACCTCAACTCCAAGAAAGTAGTGAAGCTTCCCAAGATCTTTGACCGCAAAATCAGCACCAAGAGAGCAGACAAGAGCATCAACGGCATACTGAGAAGAGCTGACAAGGATAATATCATCGACATATACCAAAAGATACATAGTGACTTCTGGCTTCTGTAGAAGAAATAATGAAGTGTCAGCAGTGGACGGCACAAACCCATGAGCACGAAGGGCAGAGGCAAGGCGGGCATGCCAGGCACGAGGAGCTTGCTTCAAACCCTATAGTGCTTTAGAAAGACGACAGATATAGTCAGGACGATCAGGATCAGAGAAACCAGGCGGCTGTTTCATATAAACCTCTTCCTCCAAAAATCCATGTAGAAAAGCATTCTGCACATCAAGTTGACGAAGTGACCAACCACGAGAAACAGCAATGGAGAGAAGAAGCCGAATAGTGGTAGGCTTGACGACAAGACTGAAGGTGTCCTCATAGTCAAGACCATGACGCTGCCGAAAACCGCGAGCAACAAGTCGCGCTTTGTAACGCTCAATAGATCCATCCGAATGCTTCTTCACTTTGAATACCCATTTTGAGTCAATAACATTTACCCGTGGTGGTGGAGGAACGAGAGTCCATGTCTTGTTACGAAGAAGAGCATGAAACTCCTGCTCCATAGCCTCTCGCCAATGTGGAATGCGCAGGGCAGCCTGATATGAGCGAGGCTCAGAAGATGGATCCGCAACAGCAGCAGCCAAACAAGCAGCCAACCAAGCAACCGTACCATCCGTACGTTCCTTAGGTTTGAAAATGCCACTACGACTGCGTGTATGTGGTCGAGACACAGGAACCACCGAGGTCGACGAAGCAGC
This sequence comes from Triticum aestivum, assembly GCF_018294505.1. Lineage (NCBI taxonomy): Eukaryota > Viridiplantae > Streptophyta > Magnoliopsida > Poales > Poaceae > Triticum > Triticum aestivum. The sequence continues at coordinate 81,436,091 of NC_057807.1, read as the reverse complement.
CTGCAACGGGCTGGAGGACGGCGACGTTGATGAGTCAGCCGGTGACGAGGAGCCAGTCACGGTAGCCTCGGACTCGGTTGGCGAAGAAGGCCGGCCCACCGGCGAAACCGGCAGAGCAGACGAAGCACTTGGCGACTCCGGCATCACAGACCGGGCCGATGGCGAGCTCGGCATAGTGGGCCGTGGCGCGGCTGGTGTCGCGGGCCGATCCGCTGATGAAGGCGACGTGAGGACCCGAGCCGCGGGCGAAGACGGCGTGACGGGCCGAGCCGCGGGCGACTCGGCGGCCGCTGGCGAAAAAGGCCGAGCCGCTGGAGACTCGGCGATCGCTGGCGTAGCGGACCGGGTAGTGGAGATGCTCGGCGCGATGGGCTCGTCGGGTGACCATGCATGAGCATGTGAATCGATGCCATGCAACATAGGGCGATCGACATGCCCACCAGAAGACGACGATGATGATGGTGAATCCTCCAACAGCTCCAAACGAGCTCCACGTCCGGTTCCTGCACCATGGTTAGGTAACAGCAAAGGAGAGTATGCAACATCATCAAATTGGTCAGAAGCAACAGAGGATGAATGCAGGGATGGTGGTTCGACAGTGGACACGGGAAGGTTGGCAAAGGGAAAAACATGCTCATCAAACACGACGTCCCGAGATATATAGACACGATTAGTGGGAACATGAAGACATTTGTAACCTTTATGAAGAGAGCTATAGCAAAGAAAACACACTTCTTAGAACGAAACTCAAGCTTGCGCTTGTTATATGGACGAAGATGCGGCCAGCAAGCACACCCAAATACCTTGAGAAATGTATAATCAGGTTGTTCATTAAGGAGAACCTCAATGGAAGTCTTCATGTTTAAAACACGAGTAGGAGTACGGTTGATGAGAAAGCATGCAGTGGTGAAAGCATCACTCCAAAACCGAAACGGAACAGATGCATGGGCCAAAAGAGTAAGACCAGCTTCAACAATATGACGATGCTTACGTTCGACTGAACCATTCTGCTGATGTGTATGTGGACATGCTAAACGATGAGCTATCCCAAGCGACTGAAAGAAGGAGTTGAGGTTGCGATACTCGCCCCCCCAGTCCGACTGGACATGAACAATTTTGTGCTTGAGAAGACGTTCAACATGTTTTTGAAACTGAACAAAAATATCAAACACATCAGATTTGCGTTTAATAAGATAAAGCCAGGTAAAGCGACTATAAGCATCAACGAAACTGATATAGTAATTATGACCACTGACAAAAGTCTGAGCAGGACCCCATACATCTGAAAACACAAGTTCTAAAGGATGTTTCACCTCATGACTGGACTCCGAAAAAGGAAGTTGATGACTCTTCCCCTGCTGAAAAGCATCACACACTGCTACATCTTTATTACTAGACAAACTAGGAAGCTCATGACGATGCAAAATATGACGGACAATAGGTGTGGCCGGGTGACCAAGACGAGCATGCCACTGTGACGGAGAGACCCGAACTCCACTGAAAACGCGAGCGACGCCAGGATGCTCCAGACGGTAGAGGCCCTGGCACAACCGCCCACTAAGAAGAATGTCCCTCGTGCCCCGATCCTTAATAAAAAGATCAAAAGGATGAAATTCACAAAGCACATTATTATCACGTGTGAGTTTAGGAACTGAAAGAAGATTACGGGTCACAGATGGAACTCGAAGAACATTGCGAAGCTGAAGACTCCTATTGGCATGTCTAGTGAGAAGAGATGCTTGACCAATATGAGAGATGTGCATACCTGCTCCATTGGCGGTGTGGATCTTGTCGGAGCCATGATAGGGTTCACGAGTGTGAAGCTTCCCCATCTCGCTGGTTAGATGCTCTGTCGCCCCAGAGTCCATGTACCAGTGTGGATCGATGGAGTAGGACTGAGTGTGTCCCTGGTGCTTCTGCGGCGCGGGACGATCAGCCATGGTGACCTGACGGGCATTGTTGCGTGTATCTTTGCCGTCATTGCCAAGACCAAGGAAGCCTCGCTGGAAGCGCCTATGACACTTGGAGGCCCAGTGCCCATCGCGGCCACAAAGCTGACACACACGTGGACCGCCAGCCCCCGGTAAGGTCGCAGTAGGTGGGGGGGCCGAGGCGGACGACGGTGGCAACCCCAAGGAAGACCGGGGTGATGAAGAAGAGCGGCCACCCTTGGTTGCGACGTTGGCCGAGAGGGAGCCAGTGCCCCTGGTGCGGCGAGTCTCGACCCGTTGCTCAGTGAGAAGAAGCCGAGAGAAAACCTCGTGTGCCAACATGGGTGTCGAGTTGCCCCGCTCGTTGATGATCTCGACTAAGGCATCATACTCCTCATCAAGACCATTGACAATAAACGAGTTGAACTCGGAGTCGGTGAGGGGCTGTCCAATGGAGGCCAATGTGTCGGCGAGGCCCTTGACCTTGTTGTAGAACTCAGTGGCAGTGGAGTCAAGCTTCTGACACTCTCCAAGCTGACGAGGAGTGCAGAGACACGAGCCTGGGACTGCGCTGCAAAGGTGCGCTCAAGGATGGTCCAGGCCTCATGAGACGTCTTCGCGAAGACAACAAGGCCGGCAACTGCCGGCGAGAGCGACCCCTGGATGGAGGAGAGGTTCGCCTGGTCCTGCCCCGTCCAGACGCGACGGGCCGGATTGTAGACCGGACCGTGCACGCTGTCTACCAGCGCGGGTGGGCAGGGAAGCGATCCGTCGACGTAGCCTAGCAGGTAATGACTCCCCAAGAGCGGGAGAACCTGCGCACGCCAGAAGATGTAGTTGTCGGCGGAGAGCTTGATGGTGATGAGATGACCGAAGTGAAACGGCGGCGGCGAAGACGATCCCATCGAGGAGGCTGCCTGGGGTGCAAACACCATGGAGGCAGTCGGAGGCATCGAAGCCGATGCGGGAGGAGGCGGGACCGCAGCCAGGGCGGGCGCCGCAAAGCTCGCGGCCGGTGCGGACGCCGCCAACCCCGCCAGCGGGGCGGTGTGATCCGCTTGCGGCAGGAGCGGCGGGATGACGCCTGCGGAGTTCGGAGCGGACGGCGGCGCCGCGGTGTGGACCACGAGGTCACGCCCGAGCGAGGGCGCCGGCGGCGTGGAGAAGACGGAGCCGGTGCTCCTTGTCCCGATCGGAGCTGGAACGGAGACGGCATCGAGCGGGAGGTTGAGCAGAGCCGCAAGAGAGGCCGGGAGGAAGCCCGCAGCAGTGGAACCGGTGGTGGCGGCGCTCGACATGGCGGCGGCGCGATCGGTGGCGCGGCGGCGGCGGTGAAGGCGGCGGCGGCTGCGGCGGCGGTGCGGGTATTAGGGTTTAGAAGCGGAAGCGATCGTAACCTAGCGTGATACCATGTAAGATAATAGGTTTTGGGAACCAGCACAACCCTCTAGGGGTGCCTTGTCTCATTATATATAATGGTTGTGTTACAATACGTACAATATACGTACATATGTACAGAAGCTATACATAGTCCAACAGTTGGCGCCGTTCTGCGCACCACCGCCGCGGCCGGCTCCCGCGTTGTGGCCGCCACCGTGGACATCGCCACCCCAAGCGCTGCCCTCTCCCAGGCCGTTGCCGCCGATCTGCACACCACCGCCGCCGCCTCCATGGAGACCGCCCTCACCGAGGCCGTCCGCGCTGCTCTGGCCGTAGCGGCCGGGTCCGGCGTGGTGCCCTCCTCCGTCGAGAGCGGCTCCCCAAGCGCTGCCCTTACAGAGGCCGTCCGCGCGGCTCTGGCCACCGCCGCAGCGGCCGGGTCCGGCGTGGTGGACGCCTCCCTGAAGACCGCCACTCCGAGGGCTAACCTGACCGAGGCCGTCCGCGCGGCTTTGGCCACCGCCGCAGTGACCGGGTCCGGCGTGGTGGACGGCTCCCTCAACACCGCCACTCCGAGCTCCAACCTGACCGAGGCCGTCCGCGCGGCCCTGGCCACCGCCGCAGCGGCCGGGTCCGGCGTGGTGGCCTCCTCCGTCGAGGCCGCCGCCCGCGCCTCTACCGAGACCGCAACTCCCAGCGTGAATGTTGTCATCCCTTCTGGCGGCGCCGAGGACATGACCCTCGCCGTCCAGATCGTCGGCGACGCAATCACCCGAGTCGTCGGCACTGAAGGCATCACCACGGACAAGATCCTCCCCACCGATGTTGTCCCCGACACACCATCGGAGTCGTCGGTTGTGAAGTCGGTGGCGATTGTGGCAGCGATCCTCATCATCCTCGGCGGGGGAGGCTATTTCTTCTACAAGCGCGGTGGAGGCCGTAAGAAGCCGAAGAAATGAAGAGTTCGAGAGATCACCATGGTCGCCCAAGATTAATTTATGATGTTTCGTTGCATCCATGGTTCATTTCCGTAATCGTTTGATAAGTTTATGCGACGATATCTCTATCTACCTACCTAAACTGTGATCATGGACGGAATATGTGATGTTTATCAGTTTTATGTCAATTCTAAGTGTTGTGATGAGCGTGCGAAGATTATTGTGTTCAATCCTGGTACTCGCCGCCGGCCGATTTGGAGGTCGGCGGTGCCATCTTGTCGTCTGTTTTTCTGGCTTGTTTCCTGTTTTCCCCGAGTTGGTCGCCGGCGGTGATCTCGCGCCAAGAGGCAGGCCACCGGCATGCATCGAGATATCATCTGAAAAAGTTTGCAGCTCGCTTTGTAAATGTACTAGTTAGCGACATCTTGCTGTGCATCGGTAGTAAATAGTAACACGAAACGGCGTCCCTTTTTACCGATAGAGAGATGTTAATGTAGTGGATATTCACAGCTTTTTTTCGGTGTAGAGTCAAAAGCGCTCCTAACCTGGGTAAAGAAGAAAGTAGGTTGTGCATATAGGACAACCCTGTGCAACGCTACACACATCCACGAGTTTTCGAACTAGCGACTAGCTAGCTGCCCTGCAAGGCTGCAACAGCCGGCCGGCCTTATATCGGTGGGTTTCTATTGCGTCGTGTTACCGGAAAATGCAGTACAGTTTTGGTACATTTCTTCTGTATGAGAAATAATCTGTATGCTTATTTAAGTTTTGCACCGTACCATTTTGTAGCTCCAATACTCGTGCCGTTTTCAGTATTTGGCACTTGAGGAGCCAGTTCATGATGTGACGCAAGGCTTTCATTTTTGCCTGTGCCGTTGTCAGTTTTTTTTTTCCGTTTTATGTCTTCTTCAGTCGGCAGGAGAGAATTACCTACGTGGGCCGTTGTGTTTTCTTCTTGAGAGGAATGCCTATCGGGGCTTTATTTCGATTGCAACAGAGTTACGACATCAGTAATTACAAATGGTAGGAACAACTTGGCTGGATAACCATCCCATGAAATTACAGGCTTTGTGTCCATCGTACAAATGTTTTGCTAAGTGATGCGCCATTTGATTTGCATCCCTCGGACAAAACTGAAAAGAAACTCCCTCGAACGACATAGCAAAAGCAAAGCAATCTGCAACAACTACCGAGTAGGAGCTGAGAACATCAATCTCACCATTGCACACCTTGATGAGCTCAAGCTAATTAGATTCAATGATCACTTGCGTACATCCCAGCAGTGTATCCAACAGCTCAATTCCTTCTCGGAAGGCTAACGCTTACAGCATCTCTAACAGGCGCCAAAAAACTACTCCGCGTGCTAAAACCCTTCCTTTTTAAGCATCAGAGACGCTGCAAAATAGTGCGCTCGTAAAAAAATTAACGCACGGGCTAGAAAAGCGCTATCGCACACTGTAAATGTTGGGCGCCAGATAGCGCGCTCTTCATAATTTGCACTGCGTATTTTTTGGACGCGCGTTTTTTGGCATGTGAAAAAACAATGTTGGCCACGCCGCGTTAAAAATGCTACAGTGACGCCGTAAAACTATCTTAGCGCTCGATATTTTTGCGTCTCTCTTGGAGATGCTCCTATGCCATAACAGCATCAAGCACATTGTTCAGCGTAGATGACATGGAACTCCTAGACTGTTTCTGAGAACAGTGCCCACGGTTTCGTTCTGTCTTCATGAAAGATGTATCTGTGTTAAGCTTATAAGAGCAACTCCAACGCGCCGACCCATTTCGTCCGTGCACGTCCGTTTGGGTCGCGGTGGACAGAAAAGTCGGCCCAACGCGACGACTCAAACGGACGCGCGTCCGCCTGCCGATCCATGCGTAGCCCAATTTTAAGTCTGATTTGCGTCGGCGCGGACATGAGACGAACGTGCGTGTCTCGTGCCAACTACTCTCTCTGGCCCGCCAGTCAGTGGCAAAAGCATCTTCGCTCCACTTTCCAAAAACCCTCCCGCCCCGCGCACGCTCCCGGCCGTCATCCCTTTTTTTATGCCAGGGCGAGAAGCCACGACCACAGGGGGAGACCAACTCCAAGAAGGAGGACAAGCGGGATATGGCGTCGATCGCCTTGATCGCAACCGTGGAGGGAATGATGAGCAAGAAGGACTCAAGGGAGAAAAGGCGTCGACAAGACAAGGAAGAGCAAATGAACGCCTTCATAAAGATCCAAATGAGGAGGCTTGACATGAAGGTAGAGAAGCAAGCGAGGATGCTTGAGATGGAGGCGGAGAAGCAAGCCAAGATGCTAGAGATCGAGGCTGCCAATGCCAAGACCAAGGTGAAAGAAGTGACTCTCGCTAGCATGATGACGGGGGTGGAGATCATGAAGGTGGATCTCAACACCGTGTCATCGAGGAAGAGGCCGTGGTTCAAGAAGATGCAGGCCAGCATGCTTAACTTCGACGACGAGTATTCTATGACGGTGACCGCCATCCCTTTTATGTATGCCGGGCAAGTGTGCTGGCATAATCACGGCCGAGATGACGTGGTTGAATTTCCCGCCCCTTTTTGTGTGCTGGCATGTGTGCCGGCCGCTGGCAAGTGCGCCAACATTGAACTGTTTGGTATTTTTTGGAGTAGGCATTGTCTGCCGGCCGCTGGCATTGGTGTCGGCATGAACTTTGAACGACAGCAATGCCACTGGCATTGATCTACGGCCGCGGGCCTTTTCAAATTTATGCGCGGACATAAATTGGGTCGCAGGCGTTGAGCGCATTGTCGACCCAAATCAAAAACAGGGCGGACGCCGAGCAGGCGGCCAACCACACAGACAAAAAAGGAACAAAATTACCGTCCGTTTGAGTCAACCGGTTGGAGTTGCTCTAACATCCCCGGCTCCATTTCGACCACCTAACGTCCCGAGACTGCATGTTTGGCATAACTGAACAAAAACTTGCAGTCAAACTCTGAATTGCAAACGCTGTGCGAGGAGGTGTGGGCCGTTGCGTTTTGTTGCATGACATTTGCTTTCCTTTTTTTTTCTGACAAATGTGAGCAAGAGTAAACGTGAATCCCCTGACACATCGCAAAGTCATATTGCGCGTTAACACCACACCATGTTGTACCGATAGATCCTGCACCGGTCGTTCATCCCGCGATTCGTACTAGGCGTGGCCCACCAACCGGCATTTCAGATGTATACTATGTGGTTGGTTTCGTATGGATATTACTAGCATAGCCCGCGCGGAGGCACGCCGCGCCCATTGTTACGTTGTATTTATACGGATCGTAAAGGGTATATTTGTAACTATAGAATCGTCAATGGCTAGAACCCAAAAAAAATATATACGATGAGTCCAGTAAAAGAAGATGGAAAATGAGACATTTATATTGCAGCTATGCATGATACATACTGATGAACGAAAGTGTACACGCTGATAGATTACTAATAAGGTCTACTTATTGGCATTGTATACAGCACGCTGCACCTGTTGATACATTATGTGATAAAGTCTGCATAGGGCGACTCGGGGGCGACCTAGGGTTCCCTCGCGCTGCCACCTCCCCCTTCCCTTCCTCCTCGCCGCTGCCGGAGGCGGTCGCCGGGGCCCCCGCGCGGCTGCCTGTGAGGGTGGCGGCGAGGCCTCTGGCCGCTCCCTTTCGTGGTGAGGGCCCGGATCTGAGGCGGCGGCCTCGCTGGTGCGGACGGCGCTCCTCCGGCGGCGGGGAGTGCTCGTCGGTGAGGTAGGCCGGTTCCCCTCGGCTGCGCGGGCAGCGAGGTCTCGGTGGGCGCTGGTCGTGGCGCGGGGAGGCCCCGGGTTCCCCTCGTCAGATCTGAGGCGTTCTGGTCTGCTCGTGATGTATGACCTCCGGCCGGCTTGGATCTCCGGCGTGCACGCGCCTGCTGATGCTGTGGCTAGTTCGGAGGTGGCGGCATGGGGCTTGGCTGGGGGAAACCCTTGGCCGCCGGTGGCGGTCACGGCGTCGATGGCGTCCCGGACGTCATTCCCTCCTTGGTGGCGGCACCGAGGCTCAACCTCCCCTGCCTCCCCCCTCCCCGTGCGCCCGAGTGAAAACCCTAGCCCCGGTGGCTAAGCGGCGGCGGGGCCACAACATCGTCACCTTCTTGAAGGCGCCGACTTGGGCATGGGGATGCTGGGCGTGCATGGCGAGCTTGTCTGGTTCCTGGTGGCGGCCCGTCTGATCTACCGCATCGCAGCTCCGGGCAGTTATGTCTCGTGGCTGCGGTGCTCCTCTTCCGGTCGTGTCTCCGATGGGGACCCCGCCCTTCCTCACCTTGTACATGCCGTGGTGGAGCGGTACTTCATCTCACTCATCGATGGAGGCGGAGATCGGCGGCATGGCGCTGTGGAGGCTCGACGTCCGGTGCGCGGAGATGGACTCGCGCAGGAGGAGGTTGCTGTCTGGTGTCATGATGACGTCGATGGCAGAGTGGCCTACACAAGGTAGAAGACTCAATATAATCCGAAGACGGACCTGTGGAAGATGGCTGCGACGACACAAGAGTGCGTCTGACCGGATTGTGCCCCAGACCCGGTATGTGGCTCGACTGGGGCTTCCGGCTTTTGATGTTAGGTTCAGGTGAGTGATTTGGGTAGTGGCCCAACTAGCATCCCTTCATCATATGGATAAGAGTAGCGGCATATGTTGCCAAGATGGTGGATTCATGTATATTGTTTGTAATATTTTGTAAGGTCCTCGAGAATAATTAATAAAGTGGCCGTATGCATCTCCCAGATGCAGAGGCCGGGGGTCATCCTCCTTTTCTAAAAAAAAAGTTATATTAAACTTTAACTATTAACTATTTGATTAATTATTCAATTGTTGATTATTCAACTTTAATTTTTATGTTGCAATGTATGCATAAAAATCATATTGGTACAAATGCTGAAATCTTTCATAAATAAAATCATTTTTGCACAAAAAGAATCAATTCATTGTAGATAACATATTGATATTGCATGATAAAATTTTTATTCTTCAATAATTCATAGCATCCATGTTCGCTCGCTTGCCGGATTTGTGTCGATGATGAAATTATACAAAACTTTGTTAATACTTTATGATGAAATTACATACATGATAAAAGGAAGACTCATGTGTTAAATTTTTTGACTGTTGATTGTATTCTAGTTTGACATCATCTCTTTTTGGTTTGCAGTGGCATGCAAATAGATATGCTTACATGGTTTGTTTAATGGGACAAAACACGAAGGTAATTACTAAGACTATTTCAAGACAACCATCTAAGGTCAACCTCGTGGTAGCTTCTCAATATAGAGATCGGATCTTCAACTCAAACTGGAATCAATATAATTTTTTCACTTAAGTTTGCGAATTGATGATAGAGAAAAACCTCTCAATTTTTCTTTGAAATGGTTACCGGGGGGGGGGGGAGGCTCCCCACCTGAATATATTTCAAAGTGGCCTTAATGCCATGAAATTGATCCGGTTTATAAGGAAAATCGGATCAAAAACCTAGACAATTAGACCCTGTTTATGAGGAAAACCGGGCCGAAAACCGTACAAGAGAGGGTAAAAGAAGAGAAACCAAAACAAAATACGCCCAAGACAAGGCACACCTAGCTAGCAACCCAAAGAAAATCACCACGAGAGGCACAAATAGATGAGGGTAGTCGTCGAGGGGTCACAATACCAAGACTTGACAAGCGGCCTAATGCACCACACTGGCGTGCGTACCGAGCACCACGACGCAACAGAGGAGCATCCACATCAACGAGTGACTAGCACGAACCTTGACTGTGAACTCCGCCAGGAAGAATCGGAAATGACTAGCAAGTTGGGGAGGAAACTTGCGGCATCATTGAGCAAAGATGAACCGGGACAGCGCAAGAGCACGAAGCTCGCCGCACCACAACAGCAGCCATGAAGGTCTTGAGCATGCACAACAACAAGGGCGACACCGACGAACACCACCACAGACGAACACATACCACCGTCGACCCATCCGGTCGCACCACCACCACCAATAGCCCTGCAGCAACACCCACACGTCAACCAAGCAGACCCCAAGGTGATGCCTTCAACAAGGGCCGCGACGTCGGATGCGCCGCCATCATCCGCACCAGGAGGACCTGGGCTAGGGGATTTCCCCGAGGTCTCAACTTCCATCTTCATCTGACCAATCAAGGTGAGCCTTGAATATTGGCCGTCTGGTCGCCACCCAACAACACCCCGTAGAAGGGAGAGGAGTCGTACAGCAACGAGGTGGTCCAGAGAGGATCCCACCCCGCTAACCCGGCTTCTGATGGAAGAATCGAACCACTCCAACGAATGGTCAAGCCAAAAAGACGTTGGCAAAGCAGCACCTCCTCACCGACACCGACCACACCACCGTCGACCCCAGCCAGTCGCACCACCACCACCATCCGACCCGCAGAGAGCAGCGACCACACAAGTCCACCAAACCGATGCCTTCAAGAAGGATTGCAACGCAAAAATGCGCCACCATCGACCGTTCCGGAAGGACCAGGAACAAGGGTTTCCCCTGGAGCTTCGAAGGGAAAGTCACCTTGACAGCGACGCCTCCAAGGAGGTAAGCGACACCCGCGGGCGTCGCCATCGCCGGCTTCGGTCGGAGCAGAGTCTTTCGCCCAAGTGAGCAGACCACCTTCGAGGAGCACCGGTAGACCGTGATACACTGCTTCATGCACCACCGCAGAGCAAGGTCCACTGCAGATCGCCGCCACACATGACCAGATCCGGTCCACCCCAGGCCAAATCCAGCCGGATCCAGCCTGCCCACGCCCCCCACCAGAAACGCGCCGGCAGGCACGCCGAGCGCCTACAGATCACGCAGAGAGGGGGAGGGTGAGCACCACCATGCGCGCCTTACAGAGAACACCTCCGCCGGTTCGCATCCCGTCGACCCACAACAGCACCCCGACGCCCACTGGAGCGCATCAGGGGGACGCCGCCGATTCGGAGCAGGCCACCGGGAGGGAGCAGCGAGCGCCTCCGCACCACCGTCCCCAGCCTCCACCGGATGAACCACCGCGCACCGGAGTCACGCCATGCCGGTCGCCGCCACACGGGGCTCCCCCAGCCCGTGAGCGCGCCACACGGGGAACAGCAGCCCGCCGCCGCCAGATCCGCACGGGCTTCGTCTGGCGGGGCTATTGGCGGCGGCGGGGAGGGGCGGAAGAGAGGGAGGGTGGGTTGCCGGGGGAGGGGGCGCCGCCGCCCGAGCCGCCCTGGGGAGAGACGATGCGGGGGTTATGATAAATAGATAAATCTCTACCAAAAACCTCTCAAATTGTAATAATACATGGAGTTTTGCATGGATAAAATAAAACGTGGAACATAAATTGATGGACCCTTTCACCATTATGTAAGCAGCCCAGTTAAGAAAATAAATTGAATTACTGACGCACAAGAATCAAGTCTGGCATGAAATTTGAAAGATGTATCTTCTCATGTCCTAAAGTAGCTTAACAGAGCTGTGTATGTTAGCTTAATACAATAGAGAGCCACAAAAATGCAGAGAAAAGGATCACCAAACTATTTGTAATTATGTCCGCTTAGTTCAATCATACATTCCATGCTCATAAGATGAGGATAGGTAGCCTAAATTATCTTCCAAAAAATATGTGCAGAAACATTCTTCCATCTCTGTTTTCATTCCTTCAAAAAAAATCCTAATACAAAAATAAATACCATTGTGCCTCATGCGGTCACCACCTCATCAATAGTGAAAATTCATGATACCGCAAAAGCTGAACCCTTAAACACTAAATTAGTATCATATCCACACTTTGACTCGAATAGCAATAATGCCACCTGAAAGCGCAGTTGATCTCCCTCTGCCTCCAATGATTTGGCCTTTTCTTCGAAGGGCCGATTTGTCCTTTTCTTGCTTCAACGCTCATTTTCTGATTCATTAGATTGAGCTCCGCATGTTATTAACTAATACTCCCTCCGCAAACTAATATAAGAGTGTTTAGATCACTAGTTTAGTAATCTAAACGTTCTTATACCAGTTTACAAAGGGAGTACTTCTCTATGCATTATCAAACTTGCTTGTACATTCCTGCACCTCAAGTACATCAAAAGATGCATAAATAATTTGTGCAAATTGGAAGGCTCACTGTACATAGGAATTTGATTTCTCTCATACTTCAAACAGAAGAAGTCAAACAGAGTAGCACGACAGCTGCATGCATGAAACACGTATCAAAGAAATACATCAAAGAGCAAAAGGGGAGAGAGAGAGAGAGAGAGAGAGAGCACTAATAGCACACGGCCCGCAAACAACAGTCTGTCCTTCAAATGGAAATAGCCCGTGAGTACATGACTGGTTTTTGCCGGATAATCCTGCAGCTAACCTTGAAGGATGAACAACACATCGGCCTAGTGTACGTGCTGTTGTCCATGATCTTGTTGACGGAAAGCGCTGGGTGATGGCGCCTGCGGTGAACTACAACTGGATCTTGGATCTTGAAAGCATACTGCCCGCGCGAGGAGGCGTTGCCGGTCTCGTCATGACTGACTGGTACTACAGTGTGGTGCCGCCCGAGATGGGTCGGAAGGGATGAAGCATGCATCATGCATGAATGCACCGCAGCATACCTCGTCCCCGAGAGGACAAACGCAGGCACGCAGGCCCATCCCTGTCCATCTCCCACGACTTGCCTCCCACTGGTTGTGCTCTTTGCATGGTCAAGGGGGATGCAAACGGCTCCTGTCCTGCCGCGCATCAAGAACTCCTTGGCCGCCGACCGCACATGTAACATGTCTAAGACACCGTGCCTGATGAAAGGAGGAGGGAAACAGACAGGGAGAGGATTGAGGGAATTGTTTCAGGCTACAGCTGGCCGGATTTCTGGCTGGCGCTGTCCGTCTCCGGCAGGACTCTAGCATGCTTCCTTCTTCTTCTTTCTCTTTGCTACTATCAACCAACCGAGAGAGAAATCGAGCATCGACGCGATAGAGCCTAATCGAGAGCCTCACCGTGCAAAAAATACTATAATTGAGAGGCGACATCATATGACCTCGCCCTACTCTTCCCTGTCCCTTTTCCTCCTTCGCGGCTCGCTCCCGCCTCCAACTTCAGCCACAGCTGGCTGTCTCCTGCACCGTCTATCGATTGGATGCCTCCTAACGGCGACCATCAACATCGGCATAGGGCACGCAACAGGGATAGGCCGCACGTCGTCACCACCATGGGATTGTCATCAGTGGCATGGTGGCAACCGGGAGGGCTGGAGAGCAGCGAAGCATGCCGATGCCAGCGCTACAACAGTGAACGGGATGCGGGCGGCACACGAATCGGCGACTTGTAACCGCGCATGCATAGGGCTTACCTGGTGTCGGGTGGAGAAGTTGCGCCCGATGGTGGTGCTGCACCGCCTTCTTGGGAACACCGTTGGTGGGCTTGTTTGCCCGCGCCCCGGTGTGGGTCTTCTTCGACCGGAAGAAGGACTTGACGTCGCCGCTCATCATGGCTCCCTCTCCGAAGCAGATGACGTAACCGTTGCGACCTCGCCGTCCTACAATTCAAGTAGGGGCAGAGCACCTCCTAGCGTCACTACGGGCGGTAGCCTACCCGAGGCGATAGTTCCCCATTGTGACGACGCTAGGTGGGTCACCGGCAGTCTGGCGGCCGCGAGAAACATGCTGCAACCGCCAGGTCAAGCAGAGGAGCCGACAGCATGACATCGCTCTCCGCCGCTCATGGCCTCCGCAGTCACCGTCCCGCAGTCACCGTCCGGAGGCATGTACTATGCTTGCGACCCAGACTACTGCGCTGGAGACCTAGATCAAGAGGGAGGAGGGCCTTTTATGTAGGTAAAAATAGCGGTGGATGATTTCACGCGATCCTTCCCGCGAACCATCAAGCAAGGCCCAAGCAGCACCGATCAGGGACCGGAGCGACTCTAGATTTCACGATGAAAGCGGCACCAATTACATTACCATAGAGCGGCACCAGGCCACTGAAGGAAACTTACGCAATCTAGTCAAAGCGGAAGGATGGCGCACAAGTAACAAAATTTGCTAAACCCACCAAAAGAAACGTGACGCTAGTTCTAAAAATTTGAAACAAACTTCTGAACACACAAGGCCTTTGTACACAGCCATTTACCAAAATAATAGCACGTGTCATGTACACAATTCACCATGGGTCACTTTCACACAAATGGTTCAATCTCATGGCAAAAACCTTGCCTGCAATAGAGGCTTGGGTATTCCTATTATTACTTGTCCTGATCCTACCCCAACCTCCCTCTTAGCGAGCAGATCGCAAAAAAAAATACAAAAAAAATCTATATCCGGACTTGATAAATCCGGCCCCTCAAAAGCCCGCGGACGCGCTGACACGTCCACAAGCACTGACCGGACACTTCTAAAAAAATGTAATTCACACCTAGACACCTCAATTACCATATCTCAAATTCACACAAACTCGTGCAACTACGTCGACGCACACGCATCATCCGACTACTCCATCACAGTACACTAAACATGCCATCAGACTACCAAAATTTGGCATGTTTAGTTATGGTGGATTTCATCCAGTGCTGCCCTTGCCCTTCTCGGTGCCCTTGCCGTCCTTCTCGCGGAAGTATCGGACGAAGACGTGGTACGGATCGAGCCGGATCTGCTCGTCGTTGGAGCTGTCCTCACTATCTCTTTCCTCCTTCTCCTTCTTCGGTGGAAGTCCGGCCATGGCACAGACTGCCTGATTCTGCTCTCGGGCGAGGGCGCGCATGTTCCTATGCTGTCATTTCTTCACAATGCGGGCGTAGATGGCTTCCTCCTCTGCGGCCGCCCACGCCGCTGCTGTTGGGGAACGTTGCATGGAAAACAAAAAAATTCTACACACACACGCAAGATCTATCCATGGAGATGCATAGCTACAAGAGGGGGATAACATCTTCATACACTTGAAGATCGCTAAGCGGAAGTGTTTGTCAGCGCGGTTGATGTAGTCATACACCTTTACAATCCATCCCAATCAAGTATCGAACGTACGACACCTTCGTGTTCAGCACACGTTCAGCTCGATGACGTCCTCGCCCTCTCGATCCAGCAAGAGAGGCGAAGTAGTAGATGAGTTCCGGCAGCATGAGGGCGTGGTGACTGTGGTGGTGAAGAACAATCTTCGCAGGGATTCGCCAAGCACAATGGAAACTATGACGGAGGATAAAATAGAGGGGGTGGGGTTGCCGGCACACGACTTGGTGAATCCTGATGTCTTGGGTGCTAGCCCTGCCCCTCTATTTATATGTTGAGCCCTAGGGTCAAAACTTGGAGAAAAAACCTCCTCAAAGATGGTTTTTCCCGCAAGGCAAGAGTCCTACTCGGACTCCAGGACCAGACGCCAGGGTTCCCGGCGTCTGGACCCAAACGCCAGGGACCCTGACATTTGACCCCTAGCTTCCGCAAAGCTGACTTTTGCACTTACTAAAAGCCCCGGGGGCTTTATCCCTTAGCCAAAATAAAGTGTTCTCATACCCAAACATTTCGGGAAACATCCGAATCCCTTCCGGTGAATTTCGAAACCTTTCTGGAAGCCAAACACTATTATCCCATATATCAATCTTTACCTCCAGACTATTTTGGAGCTCCTCATCATGTTCGTGTTCTCATCCGGACTTGGAACAACATTCGGTCACCAAAATACATAACTCATATGATACTATATCGTCAACGAACATTAAGCGTGCAGACCCTACAGGTTCGAGAATGATGTAGACATCGCCGAGACACTTCTACGTTCAATAACCAATAGTGGAACCTGGATGCTCATATTGGTTCCTACCTATTCAATGAAGATTTTTATCAGTCGAACCTTATGACAACATACATAATTCCCTTTGTCTTTCGGTTTGATACATGCCCGAGATTTGATCATCGGTATCCTTATACCTAGTTCAATCTCGTTACCGGCAAGTCTCTTTACTCGTTCCATAATACATCATCTCATAACTAACTCCTTAGTCACTTTGCTTGCAAGCTTCTTGCGATGTTGTATTACCGAGAGGGCCCAGAGATACCTCTCCGTTACACGGAGTGACAAATCCCAATCTTGATCCATGCCAACTCAAGAGACACCTTCTGAGATACTTGTCGAGCATCTTTATGATCACCCAGTTATGTTGTGATGTTTGATAGCACACAAGATATTTCTCTGGTATCCAGGAGTTGCATGATCTCATGGTCGAAGGAATATGTATTTGACATTAAGAAAGCAGTAGAAATATACTGAACGGTCATATGCTAAGCTAACAGTTGGGTCTTGTCCATCACATCATTCTCCCAATGATATGATCCCATTATCAAATGACAACTCATGTCTATGGTTAGGAAACCTTAACCATATTTGATCAACGAGCAAGTCTAGTAGAGGCTCACTAGGGACACGGTTTTTGTTTATGTATCCACACATGTAAGTTTCCAATAAATACAATTCTAGCATGAATAATAAACCTTTATCATGATTAAGGAAATATAATAATAACCATTTTATTATTGCCTCTAGGGCATATTTCCATCAGTCTCCCACTTACACTAGAGTCAATAATCTAGTTCACATCGCCATGTGATTAACACCAAAGAGTTCACTAGACTCAATAATCTAGTTCACATCGCCATGTGATTAACCCCCAAAGAGTTCAAAGGTGTGATCATGTTTTGCTTGTGAGAGAGGTTTTTAGTCAACGGGTTTGCAACATTCAGATCCGTGTGTACTTTGCAAATATCTATGTCTATAATGCTCTACATAGAGCTACTCTAGCTAATTGCTCCCACGTTCAATACTTATCCAGATTGAGACTCAGAGTCATCTCGATCAGTGTCAAAGCTTGCATCAATGTAACCATTTATGATGAAATCTGTATCACCTCCATAACCGAGAAACATTTCCTTAGTCCTTTTTAGGTACCTACGGATAATTTTGACTACTGTCTAGTGAACCATTCCTGGATCACTGTTGTACCTCCCAGCCAAACTTACGACAAGGCACACAACATGTCGGGTACACAACATGGCATGCATTATAGAACCTATGGCTGAGGCATAGGGAATGGCTTTCATTCTCTCTCTATCTTCTGCCGTGGTTGGGCTTTGAGTCATACTCAATTTCACACCTTGCAACACATGCAAGAAATCTTTCTTTGACTAGTCCATCTTGAAATTTTTCAGAACTTTGTCAAGGTATGTGCTTTGGGAAAGTCATATTAAGCGTCTCGATCTATCCCTATAGATCTTGATGCCCAATATATAAGCAGCTTCACCGAGGTATTTCATTGAAAAATTCTTATTCAAATATCCTTTTATGCTATCCAGAAATTCTATATCATTTCCAACCAGCAATATGTCATCCACATATAATATTAGAAATGCTACAGAGCCCACTCACTTTCTTGTAAATACAGGCTTCACCATAAGTCTGTATAAAAGCATATGCTTTGATCACCTCATTAAAGGGTATATTCCAACTCCGAGATGCTTGCACCAGTCCATAGATGGATCTCTGGAGCTTGCACACTTTGTTAGCACCTTTAGGATTGACAAAACCTTCTGGTTGCATCATATACAACTCTTCTTTAAGAAATCGTTTAAGGAATGCAGTTTTGATGTCCATTTGCCAGATCTCATAATCATAAAATGCGGCAATTGCTAACACAATTCAGACAGACTTAAGCATCGCTACGGGTGAGAAAGTCTCATCGTAGTCAACCCCTTGAACTTATCGAAAACCTTTTGCAACAAGTCGAGCTTTGTAGATAGTGACATTACCATCATCGTCCGTCTTCTTCTTGAACATCCATTTATTCTCAATGGCTCGTCGATCATCGGGCAAGTCCACCAAGTCCATACTTTATTCTCATACATGGATCCTATCTCAGATTTCATGGCTTGAAGCCATTTGTCGGAATCTGGGCTCATCATAGCTTCTTCATAGTTTGTATGTTTGCCGTTGGCTAATAACATGACTTCCAGAACAGGATTCACTACAAAAAAAAGACACATCCATGACATTTTAGGCCGAACGAATTTTTTCTGTCATGTTTATGACACTTCTGTGATGATAATTGTGACAAAACCCGGTATCATCATAGATGTGGTGGGCTCCTACGTCTATGACAAAAAATCATGACAGAAAATGGGCTTTTCGTCTAGGACGGGCCAGAGATGCAGCTGCATGACATTCTTTGGGTCGTCCATGACATGAAAAACTGTGGTAGAAGCGAGGGCGACGAAAATATCGGGGAGTTCCCGGTTACGGTGGGTGGTCAGGGGCCGAGCGATGTGCGTTTCTCTCGTACACGTGCGAGGCGTTGGGCTCTAACTAAACCCGAGCGATTGCACTGCAGGCTATGCATTACTGAACCCGAGTGATCGATCTGGCTGTTAATTGAACCCGATCAAGCGATTCCTTCGCTATTGCTGCTAACTGAAGCTGATCGAACCTGCTGTCTCCTTCCCTTGATGAACAGTGAGCATTTTTTTTGGGGGGGGGAGGGTGGATGAACAATTCCTGGTGGGGGGTTGGATGAACAGGACCCCGCGGTAGTAGAGGCCGTTGCCGCTGGATGAACAAGACCCCAATCGAGCCGGGTTGGGGGTGGATGAACAGGACCCCATGGAGGGCTGGATGAACAGGACCCCATGGAGGGCTGGTTGAACAGTAGCTGGTTGAGGGCTGGATAAACAGTAGCCCATGGAGGGGTGGTTGAACAGGACCCCGTGGAGAGGGCTGGTTGAATAGGAGCCAATGGAGGAGCGGTGGAGGCTGGATGAATAGGAGCCTGTGGATGAACAGTCGTAGGTGGAGGCTGGAGGAGGTCGACGGTGGATGAACAGTAGCCCGTGGAGGCTGTCGACGGTGGAGATGAACAATAGCCCGTGGAGTCCCGTTTTGCGGTATGCCACACCCCTCCCGATGAACATGACCCCCATTTCGACCGTAGCGCTCCAACACAAGTCTATTTCCTCTGTTTTACGGTATGCCACACCCCTCCTGATCAACATGACCCTATTTCAACCGTAGGAGGTCCAAGAGAAGTCTGTTTCCTCCGTTTTGCGGTACACCAGACCCCTCTCGATGAACAAGATCCCGTTTCAGCCGTGGCCGGTCAAACAGAAGGCCGTTTCCTCCGTTCTGCGGTACGCTAGGCCTCATTTCAATCGGCTGTTCCGTCCAAGCCAGTTGGCCCCCGATGAACATGATGCATTCCGTTGCCTCCCGATGAACACGATGATGCAGTTTCTCCATTCTGACCCAGCCGATTGGCTTCTGATGAACATGACACCGTCGCTGCCTCTTCATGTACACAAGCCCTGGCCATACGTATGCGCGAGTAGGCGTTCGAGACCCCGCCCGTATGTACGTACGTGGCTGTATTTCCTTTCTTGCACCTTGTTTGTACGTATGTGTATACGATATTAACGGGACTACATGACATGCTACATGCGCGCCTCTACTACGACACGTGCCCTTCCTTACTCGGCCATGGTTCATCACTGTAGCCTGCAGATAGACCGATCGTATGTACGTACACATTCGCGACCAGAATGACAACACTACGTACGCTTCGACCAGGTGGGTCCTGACTGTCAGGGAGGATAAGGAGGCACTTCCTTGCGTGCGAAGATGTAGCTGGTGGGTCCCAGCAGTCAGGGGGAACGTTTTTTTTCACGAAATATGATGGCCCGTCTGGTGGGTCCCTGCTGTCAGGTGGAGGAATCATTATTTTGCGTGTAATAAGGTTGCACTTCCTTGCTGCAGCCGTGGACCCAGCTGTCAGCCTATCCACATACAGTACTCTTCTGATGGAAGTCGTTCCTTGACCACATTGACCACGCCGCGCCGAGAGCACCAAGGCGATGGATGAAGGCGAGGCCTAGGAAGGGGACAACACAGAACCGGGGAAGACGTGGCAGTGGATGCCCATGCGGAGAGGAGTACGAGGGTTCACTGGTTCGGCTGCGGTGTGAGGCTGTCGTCGCCGCAGAATAATAGGAGGTGTGGGTGAGTAGAGTGATGGCCTGGCCAGCGGTGGGAGTAATAGGGGGTGAAGGAAATATGCCCTAGAGGCAATAATGAAGTTGTTATTTATATTTCCTTATATCATGATAAATGTTTATTATTCATGCTAGAATTGTATTAACCGGGAACTTGATACATGTGTGAATACATAGACAAAACATGGCATGAGACAACTAGCAAAGCAAACATAGTATGCTTGTGTGTTTACCATGTCATTTGCTTCTTTCTGGTGTTGCTTCTTAGTTTCAGTAACATTGCAAATTGTGAGGATTCATTCGACTACGCCCGTTCACCTTCTTCATGGATTCAATCTTCTTCCTAGCGGGATTTCAGGCAAGATGACCGTTACCCTGGATCTCACTACTATCTTTGCTTTGCTAGTTGTCTTGATGCTATCGCTATGTCGCGCTTCCTACCACTTGTTTATCAAGCCTCCCAATATGCCATGAAACAACCTCTAACCTTTTTTCACCATCGCAGCAAACCGTTGTTTGGCTATGTTACCGCTTTGCTCAACCCCTCTTATAGCATTGCTAGTTGCAGGTTGTTCTATGTTGGGACATGGGTATCTTGGGATATCACAATATCTCTTATTTAATTAATGCACATATATACTTGGTAAAGGGTGGAAGGCTCGGCCTTTTGCCTGGTGTTTTGTTCCACTCTTGCTGCCCTATTTTCCGTCATACCGGTGTTATGTTCCTTGATTTTGCATCCCTAACACGATGAGGGTTTCTGGCCCCCTCTTGATAGTTCGCTTTGAATAAAACTCTTCTAGCAAGGCCCAACATTGGTTTTAACATTTGCCAACATAATAATATTGAATTAATTAATTGGCATAGGGGGTGGCATCCCTGAGGTTCCTTAATTCAACATAATACAGGGGGCCAGTGGTAATGGTGTTGGTCCCAAACAGAGCCACTTGCGGTGCCACCCCTTCACCAGGGGTTTTCGGTTGCTATACGTACTGATCATCCGGACGTGGCCTGAGACGAGATACACACGACTACTATCAGAGTGTCGGCATGCCGGGAGGTCATGCGATGGAGGATTGTCGAAATGTATTGGCACCTGGATCCCGAGTCTGATCGGATGTCCCGCGATGGAGGATTATCTCCACGGATCATGAGTTTGTCATGGGCTAAGTTGGGACACCCCTGCAGGGTTTAAACTTCCGAGAGCCGTGCCCGCGGTTATGTGGCAGATGGGAGTTTTTAATATCCAGTCGTAGAGAACTTGACACCAGATTCGAATTAAAATACACCAACCGCGCGTGTAACCGTGACTGTCTCTTTTCAAGCAAGTTCAGGAAGAGAACACGGTAGGGCTATGTTTGAAGGTAAGTAGTTCAGGATCACTTAGTGATCATTGCTAGTTGCGACCATTTGCGTAGCTTCTCATCTTATTCTTATACTCGTAAGTTAGCCACCATACATTGCTTAGTCGCTTGCTGCAATCTCACCACTTGTTCTTGTACTCGTAAGTTAGCCACCATATCATGCTTAGATGCTTGCTACAACCTCACCACTTATCCTTTCCATACCCATTAAGCTTTGCTAGTCTTGATACCCATGGTAATGGGATTGCTGAGTCCTCGTGGCTCACAGATTACTACAACAACCATTGCAGGTACAGGTAATGTGATGATCTGACGCGAGTGCGATGCTTGCTTGTTTGGAGTTCTTCTTTTGCTTCTTCTTCTATCAAGGGATATAGGTTCCAGGTTGGGAGCCTGGGTTAGCAGGGTGGATGTCGTTCTTCTTTTTCATTTGATTTTATCCGTAGTCGGATCCTTCTCTTCTGCATGATGAATGCTGTCGGTGTCAAAACTGGCGGATCTCGGGTAGGGGGTCCCGAACTGTGCGTCTAGGCGGATGGTAACAGGAGACAAGGGACACGATGTTTTACCCAGGTTCGGGCCCTCTTGATGGAGGTAAAACCCTACGTCCTGCTTGATTGATATTGATATTGTGGATGTTTACAAGAGTGGATCTACCACGAGATCAAGGAGGCTAAACCCTAGAAGCTAGCCTATGGTATGATTGTAATGGTTGTTGTTTTACGGACTAGAGCCATCCGGTTTATATAGACACCGGAGAGGGCTAGGGTTACATAGAGTCGGTTACAATGGTAGGAGATCTACGTATCCGTATCGCCAAGCTTGCCTTCCACGCCAAGGAAAGTCCCATCCGGACACGGGACGAAGTCTTCAATCTTGTATCTTCATAGTCTTGGAGTCTGGTCGATGATGATAGTCTGGCCGATGATAGTTCGGCCGATGATGGTAGTCCGGCTATCCGAACACCCCCTAATCCGGGACTCGCTCAGTAGCCCCCGAACTAGGCTTCAATGACGATAAATCCAGCATGTGTGTAGTCTTCGGCGTTGCAAGGCGGGTTCTCCTTCAAGTTCTACGTACCTGCTGAACAGTGTCCGGCTTCCTCATCAATGTTGCGCGTCTTGGCTTCCACGCCCAATAATGGCCTTCTTCCATGCGTCGCGCGAATGTGAAAAGCCAGGGTGTCTTTTATGTTTTACCCCCTAGTTGTGCAAATAATCTGCCTATAAGGGAGGCAAGAATCCAGATCCAAGTCACCATCTTCCTCCCGCAAATACTCATCGGAGCGCTTTCGACCAAGAATCCATTCCATCATGGACCGTCAACGTGGCTCCTCTTCTCGCGCTCCCAGCCCTTTGCCAGGAGATTGGAGGAGATGCTCTGTTCCGCACAACGAGCTGGTGAAGCTCCAAGCGGGGGGATATCTCCCTCCGGCCTTTATGGTTTCGGTTCGAGCCGGGCTGGCCACCTACAAAGGTGGGAAGCAAGCGGAGGTTACCCCAAGTCCCAACAAAGGGGAGCGGGTATGCTTCGTCCCCTACCTGATAAGGGGGCTCGGATTTCCTGTACATCCATTCCTCCGCGGGCTCCTGGAGTTCTACGACTCCAGCTTCATCACCTCACGCCCGCCTCAATCCTGCATATTGCGGGTTATGTAGCTCTTTGCGAGCTATTCCTGGGCGTCGAGCCCCATTTCGCGTTGTGGAAGAGGTTGTTCTGCCTTGTACCCCGTTCTCACGAGGGGTCCATATATCAAGTTGGCGGCGCCGAAATATGGCGCATTGCCGGGACCAGATATCCATCCGGAACCCCTAAGAAGGCGTCCGAAGACTGGCCTTCGGAATGGTTTTATATAGAAGACGCTCCGCTGCCGGACCCTGTTCGGATCGGCCTCCCGGAGTTCAGCAATGCTCCTCTAAAGAAACGCCTTAGTTGGCGTCCGCGGAGCCCCCAACTGGAGGAAGACAAGAACGTCCATTATTTGATGGGCCGAATAAGGTTACTGGCCCATGCTGGGTTGACCATGATTGGAGTCATGGCGACATGCATTATGCGGGGGGTGTAGCCACTGCAATACAGGGGCCACCCCATGTGGTATTTCAACGGGGAGGACGATGCCACCCGTCATGGCCGCAAAGGGCCGGATTCGGTCGAAGATCTGGTGACGATCCTGTCCGGCCTGTATAAGGGGGAGAAGGAGGATTTCCTTCGGACGAACCCGTTAAATGGGTTCTCCATGAATAATCCCCGGCCTTGGGTAAGTGAACACTCTGCGTGCCCGACCCATGCTTTTTGAAACTTAAGTTTCTTATATTGTGTTCTTCTTTCGACGCAGGAGCTGCGCCGGATCATGGAGGACATGCTAAGTCCAGCTCCGCAACCCGAGGATCCAGACATATCCCGAGATCCGCCCTCTGAAGAGGATCCGGACATAATGGTGGAGCTAATCGACGAGGTGTTCCACCAGCTCAGCATGGACAATGCTTTAGTCGCCATCACGGCCGACTATCCCGGACTATATCTGGCTTCCTAGGTGATTGCAACCGAAGTCCTGACACCGTCATTCCTTCCTTGCTTATTTCTGACCACCGTATACGATGGCGCTGTGCAGGAGGCGCCCCTAGGGCGAGAAGCCGAGCCCGCGGTGGCTGGCCAACAAAGGCCAGTCCGGACCAGTAGGCGGAAGAGGAGCGCGGCGCGGACTAAAACGTCGCCGCAAAGGTGTAGCTCACAATTCATTATTTAGAGCAACGTTCCTAGGAAGCGTTTGAGTGCTCATGACTTTTGTAGGGAAAAAAGCGTCCGCCGGACTGCGGGCGTGGAGGTTGCCAATCCAACCTCTACCAGCCAAGCTCCAGCACCTGGTCTGGAGGGGGAGGCGAGCGCAAGGCGCGAGCCGGACGTTCCTCCGACGGAGGATGCCGACAGACTGTCCGCCACCAAGTCTGAGGTGGAGAGTGCCGTGAATCACAGGCGCCGCCGGACAGTATTTCGTGACGCGTGCTTCTCCCCCGAGGCGTTGAATGCCTTTAACGCGGGGGACACGCACCTTCGTGCTGCTCAAGATGGTTTTACCAGAGCCACGGAGCAGTATGTAAAAGACATACGGGTAAGAGAATTTAATAGTTGTATATGCCAGTAGCCCCCGAGACTTAAAGTAGTTATATTAACTGATTTAAGGATCATATGAAACGTAGGATCTTACCGAGAAGAATACCCAACTGCCTCAGGAGCTGCAAGAGTGCAAGGCCCAACTTGAGGCCGCACTCTCTGGCGCAGGAGGAAACACAGGGACCCCTCCTGGTAACACATTATTTTAGAAAGATAAGTAGCGTTTGGCCTTTGCGCAAGTCTAAAAAATGACGTTGCAGGTGCTGCCGGACAAGATCCGGACAGGCAAGAACTTCTGCGCCAACTAAAGGCCGGCGAGAGGGTGCTGCATAAGGTGCAGCATGAAAGGAACAAGCTCCAGGATGCCCATGCCCAGCTTGGAGAAGAGCTGAAAGGCGTTCGGGCCGAGCTATCGGGCTCCGTTAAGGAGAATCAGCGGCTTCGTCGCGGCATCTATAGTAAGTGCTTGAGCGAACTCCTTTGAGAAGAAGAGTTCGGCGAGGAAGTCAATTTGACAGAATATGTCTGGAGCTATGCTCACAGGTCGCCCTGCGGAGGAGATGCCCGTATCAACGGGTGATCAACTTCCCGAATTGTTGCAACTGATCGAACGAGTTCGGCAGGCAATGAGCGGCGTCATCCAGGCTTTATGGCCAGCCTTCTCCTTACCCGAGGGTCTTGGGGAGCTTGCGGAGAAGCTTCAGGGAGTGCGGCAGCGCTTCCATTTATGGAAGATTTCGGCCTGCCGCCAAGGTGCCAGGGAGGCCTGGGCCATGGTAAAGACGCGGTACAAGAAGGCGGATCCCAACCACATGGCCGAAGTCGGACCTGTGGGGCCCGATGGGAAGGAGATCCCTGTGAGTTTATTATACGGCCAAGTAGAGCTGGCCGCTAAATTTTCCCAACAGGACTGTAAATTAGACAACCTGTTAGACGGGATTGAGGAAGAATACAATCAGTCGATTTGACAATGTATTATAAAATGACATATAAAATGCCTTCTAGCCGGATTGTAGATCGTTTGTCTTGCCGACCTTTTCGCTTCGACCTCGGGACCCTAGAGTCCGGAGTGTGTCCGAATACCTTCTCGGTTATGAAACAACCGGGGTATGCATGGAGACCAGGCGTAGGGGTCATTAGTGCTTTATCAGACAAGTGCCCAACTAGTTATGTTATATTACATGGGTAGTAAGAAACATCTTCCAGGGAGAATAGTTCCGTTAAGGGTTCCTTTCCTCTGGGGGTGGCATGCCCTAAAGTGCATGTCCGGACTGCGAAAAAAGCAGAAAAACATCTGGGGGCAGATAAATAAGTGGATAAAAAAAATCATCTTTTAAGTCACCAACCGTATATTCCCTTAAGAACGCTAGCTTTCGGCTTCACCCAGTCTGAGGTACACATCCGGCTGACCCGGCAGTAACAATCGCAGAGGTGCTCCCTTTACCTCCTAGTCGAACAATCGGGAACGTAGGGGTAAGCACAGGAGCCAGGCAACCCAGCTTGGCCAAAACTTAAGTCATATCGATGCATATAATGGTGAATAAAAGGTACATGTGGAGGCTTGACACATGTGCTGGGCATGAAGCCCTTATAATTAAGCTTCTGGTAAAGAAGCCCCAGGTATAATGAGTGCGGATAGCACATCAATTGCGCGTGAACGTTGCGCAAGTAGGCCCTTTAAGACTTTAATGAATAGGGTTGAGAAGAAAAAGAGAAACAAAAGGCAGCTGAAGTAAAAAAAATTTGGACGGGGGGAAAGGGACGAACTCTTAGTCCGGCGCTAGGCATAGAATCTTCGGAGGTAGGCTGCATTCCATGGGTTCGGCTCGAGTCGGTTATCTGATGCATTTCGTAGACGGTACGCTCCGCCGGTCAGGACTTGATCGATGATGAAGGGGCCTTCCCATTTGGGCTTGAGCTTGTCCTTTTTCTTGTCCGGCAGGCGTAGAACTAGTTCACCAATGTTGTAAGTCTTGGCCCGTACTTCTCTGCTTTGGTATCTTCGAGCCTGTTGCTGATAAAATGCGGAACGAGCCCTGGCGACGTCGCGTTCTTCCTCCAATGCGTCCAAGCTGTCCTGCCGATCCAACTCGGCTTCTCTTTCTTCGTACATGCGCACTCGAGGTGAGTCATGAATGATGTCGCAGGGCAAAACTGCTTCTGCGTCGTATACCATAAAAAATGGTGTGAATCCGGTAGTACGGTTAGGCGTTGTCCGCAGCCCCCAGAGTACAGAGTCGAGCTCCTCTACCCAGTGCGTGTCAGATTTCGTAAGGGATTGCACTAGTCTGGGTTTGATGCCGCTCATTATTAGACCATTTGCTTGTTCCACTTGACCGTTGGTTTGAGGGTGATAGACTGAAGCGTAATCGAGCTTGATGCCCATATTTTTGCACCATGATTTAACCTCATCGGCCGTGAAGTTCGTGCCGTTATCGGTGATGATGTTATGGGGGACACCGTAATGGTGTACTACCCCGGATATGAAGTCTATCATTGGTCCGGACTCTGCCGTTTTAACTGGCTTGGCCTCTATCCATTTGGTGAATTTATCCACCATGACCAATAGGTATCTTTGCTTGTGGGTTCCCCCTTTAAGTGGTCCAACCATGTCAAGCCCCCAGACCGTGAACGGCCAGGTAATGGGTATAGTTTTGAGGGCGGTGGGTGGCATATGGCTCTGATTAGCAAAGAGCTGACAACCGACGCATCTTTGGACTAAGTCCTGAGCATCGGCCCGGGCCGTCGGCCAATAAAATCCTGTACGGAATGACTTTCCTACAAGGGCCCGGGCTGCGGCGTGGTGTCCGCCTAGTCCGGCGTGAATTTCAGCCAGAAGGTCTTGCCCTTCCTCTTCGGAGATACACCTTTGAAGGACTCCGGTTGTGCTTTTCTTATAGAGTTCTCCCTCATGGACCTTGTAGGCTTTAGATCGCCGGACTACGCAGCGGGCCTCATTATGGTCTTCGGGGAGTTCCTGCCTAAGCAAGTAGGCGAGGAATGGTTCTGTCCACGGGGCAATTACTGCCATTATGTCGTGGGCTGAAGGTGTTATGTCATCGGCTGAATCGCCGGTTGGTACAGCTTGTTCCGGTTTGTTATTTCCGGACTCCTCTTCCCATAGTACGGATGGCTTGAAGAGCCGTTCCAAGAAGATGTTAGGAGGGACAGCATCGCGTTTTGCGCTGATGCGTGCCAGTACGTCGGCTGCTTGGTTATTATCCCGGGCTACATGATGGAATTCAAGTCCTTCGAACCGGGCTAACATTTTTAGGACAGCGTTGCGATATGCTGCCATTTTCGGATCTTTGGCGTCAAAGTCTCCTTTTATTTGGGATATTGCGAGGTTTGAATCCCCGCGCACCTCTAGGCGTTGAATGCCCATGGAGATTGCCATCCGGAGACCATGTAAAAGGGCCTCGTATTCGGCTGCGTTGTTGGAGTCCGTGTACATTATCTGAAGTACGTATTGGACTGTGTCCCCGGTCGGGGACGTTAATACGACGCCAGCCCCCAATCCAGCTAACATTTTAGAGCCGTCGAAGTGCATAGTCCAATTGGAGTATGCGCCGTACTCTTTAGGGAGTTCGGCTTCGGTCCATTCAGCGACAAAGTCAGCGAAAACTTGTGACTTTATAGCTCGCCGAGGTTTGTAAGTTATATCAAATGGTAAGAGCTCAATGGCCCATTTTGCAATCCCGCTCGTCGTGTCGCGGTTGTTTATAATGTCGTTAAGTGGTACTTCAGAGGCCACTGTTATCGAGCACTCTTGAAAGTAGTGTCGGAGCTTCCAAGATGCCATGAACACCGTGTATGCTATCTTCTGATAGTGCAGGTAACGGGACTTGCAGGGGGTTAACACAGTGGATACATAGTATACTGGTTTTCAAAGAGGGAATTTATGCCCTTCTGTCTCTCGTTCGACGACGAGTACCGCGCTTGCAACTTGATGCGTTGCTGCAATGGATAACAACATTGGTTCGCCCAGGTTGGGCGCAGCCAGGACCGGATTTGTTGCCAATATGGCCTTTATTTCTTCGAGTCCGGCCGTGGCAGCATCCGTCCACTCGAAGTGTTTGGTGCGCCTAAGGAGGCGATAGAGCGGCAATGCCTTTTCTCCTAGATGGGAGATAAAGCGGCTTAGAGCCGCCACGCATCCAGTCAATTTTTGTATTTGCTTGAGGTCTTTTGGGATATCTAGCTGTGACAGAGCTCGGATCTTGGCTGGGTTTGCTTCAATTCCTCTACCGGATACGATGAAGCCCAGCAGCTTTCCAGCTGGTACGCCGAAAACACATTTTTCCGGATTCAGCTTGATGTCATATGCTCTGAGGTTGTCAAATGTGAGCCTCAAGTCATCTACTAGAGTTTCGACGTGTTTAGTTTTGACGACTACGTCGTCTACGTATGCCTCTACTGTTTTGCCGATCTGGGTAGCCAGACATGTCTGAATCATGCGCTGATATGTTGCGCCGGCGTTTTTAAGTCCGAAGGGCATCATGTTGAAGCAGAATGGTCCATATGGAGTAATGAATGCCGTTGCGGCTTGATCCGCTTCTGCCATCTTGATTTGATGATAGCCGGAGTATGCATCCAGGAAGCACAATGAATCGTGCCCTGTAGTGGCATCGATGATTTGGTCGATGCGGGGGAGGGGGAAGGGATCCTTTGGGCAGGCTTTATTTAGGTCTTTGAAATCGACACATAGGCGCCAGGATTTGTCCTTCTTTGGTACCATTACCAGGTTTGCTAGCCAATCCGGATGTTTGATGTCTCTGATGAATCCGGCTTCCAATAGTTTGGCTAGCTCTTCTCCCATTGCCTGTCTTTTGGGTTAGGAAAATCGTCGAAGAGCCTGTTTGACTGGCTTGAATCCTTTTAGGATGTTTAGGCTGTGTTCTGCCAATCTGCGTGGGATTCCGGGCATATCCGAGGGGTGCCAGGCAAAAATGTCCCAATTTTCCCGAAGGAATTCTCGCAGTGCGGCGTCTACATCACGGTTCAATTGTGCCCCGATGGAGGCCGTCTTTGTCGGGTCCGTTGGGTGGAACTGGAATTTTACTATTTCATCTGCTGGTTTAAAGGAGGTGGGCTTGGATCTCTTATCGAGTATCACATCGTCCCTATTCACCGTAGAGCGCAGCGCGGTGAGTTCCTCTGCCGCTAGGGCTTCGGATAGTGCCTCTAAGGCTAATGCGGCTGTCTTGTTTTTGGCGCGGAGTGCTATGTCCGGATAACTAACGAGAGTGATTTTTCCGCCGGGCCCAGGCATTTTGAGCTTCATGTACCCGTAATGGGGTACGACTTGAAAAATTGTGAATGCCTCTCGTCCTAATATAGCATGATATCCGCTGTTGAATGGGGCAACTTGGAACGTGAGTTCTTCGGATCTGTAATTGTCCGGCGAGCCGAATACCACACCGAGTGTGATTTTTCCTGTGCAGCGCGCCTCCCGGCTAGGGATTATTCCTCTAAAGGTTGTGCTGCTTCGCTCAATGCGGCTCCAGTCTATTTCCATTTTTTGAAGGGTTTCCTCGTAGTTGAGGTTTAATCCGCTGCCGCCATCCATGAGGACGTTTGTAAGTCGAAAGCCGTCCACTATTGGACTAAGTACCAGTGCGGCTGGAGCTCGGGCTGTTCGGAATTTAGGTTCATCGCTGGCGTTGAAGGTGATGGCTGTGTCGCTCCATGGATTAGTTGTTGCTACTTGGTAGACTTCGGCAAGGCTGCGGATTGTTCGTTTCCGCATATTGTTTGATGCGAAAGTCTCGAAGACTGTTGATACCGTATCGGTATTGTTGGAGTGGTTTTCCGGGGCTAGAAGCTCCTCTCCACTTTTGGCCACCTGCCATAATATCCAACATGCTCGAAGGCTATTTGTTGGGACGGCGCCTTCTGTACTGTGAATTTTACAGGGTCCACTAAGCCATCCCTCCAGTACGGTTCCGTGCCCTCTATGTGGTATTTGCTTTTTGATTTTTGTATCTGGTGCCTGAGTGTAATGCACCCTTTTGTTGCGGACTAGGGTTGTATTCGGGGCCGGATTGTCCCAAAACTTATTTTCGGTTGTCCGGAAACTCTCCATCGCATAGTACTTTTGTACTATGGACGCCAGGTCGGCGAAGCGTGTAATTTCACGACGGCTGACGACGTTCAAGATTCCCTCGTCCGTGCAATTATTGCAAAAAATTGAGATTGCGTTTTCCTCTCGGCAGTCCTTTATCCTGTCCGTAACCAGGAGGAATCTGGCCTAGTAGTGATGTACTATCTCAGCCGGCTCTTGCCAGATTAGAGATAGATCGCATATGTCTGGGCGGGTGGGTGTAATTAAGTCCGGAACCCTACCCATCTCAAGGCTCGAGGGCCGAGAAGTTTCCAAATTTGGAAGCTTGGATTGCTGGACGTTGTCCAACGAGTCTGGTCCGATGCCTGACTTTAAGTTCAGTGCTTGATCGAAGTCCGTCCCTCCGCGGGAATCCGGCATGGGGGGTTCGGGAGCCCGGACATGACTAGTTTTCAATACAGGAGAAGAGTAGCCGCATTGTTCCTCTACCACTGCGACGTGGTGGGTGACCTGGGGGGAGTTAACCTCTCTCAGATCGGTTTTAAGCCCAATCTGATTGTAGTCTGTAGCGACTCCTAGGGCGGCGACGCGATCCAAGAGCTCGTTTACGGACGAGAGCTCTATTAGATCCAGCCGCTCGGCGAATTCCGAGCTGACGTGAAGATTGCTTTTGACGACTTGAGAGGTCATTGTCAAAGCGGTAGCCGGACAGGCGGTCATAAGAAAACCACCTAGCCGGATAGTTTGGCCGGCGGCCAAGGCTCCTTTGGCGAAAATACCGTCCTTGAAGACGGGAGGAGGCATCCTTCCTATCGGTGATGGCACATAGGAACTCTCAATGAAAGCACCAATGTCGGTGTCAAAACCGGCGGATCTCGGGTAGGGGGTCCCGAACTGTGCGTCTAGGCGGATGGTAACAGGAGACAAGGGACACGATGTTTTACCCAGGTTCGGGCCCTCTTGATGGAGGTAAAACCCTATGTCCTGCTTGATTGATATTGATATTGTGGATGTTTACAAGAGTGGATCTACCATGAGATCAAGGAGGCTAAACCCTAGAAGCTAGCCTATGGTATGATTGTAATGGTTGTTGTTTTACGGACTAGAGCCATCCAGTTTATATAGACACCAGAGAGGGCTAGGGTTACATAGAGTCGGTTACAATGGTAGGAGATCTACGTATCCGTATCGCCAAGCTTGCCTTCCACGCCAAGGAAAGTCCCATCCGGACACGGGACGAAGTCTTCAATCTTGTATCTTCATAGTCTTGGAGTCCGGTCGATGATGATAGTTCGGCCGATGATAGTTCGGCCGATGATGGTAGTCCGGCTATCCGGACACCCCGTAATCCGAGACTCCCTCAAATGCTATGTACTGATGTATTGTTGTATGAATGTTGTAGCTTGTGGCGAGTGTAAGCTTTTATCTTGTATCCTCATCTATTTAGTACATGGTATGTTGTAATGATATCCACCTTGATATGCGCTCGAAATGCGGTTGTGCCCCAATCATGAATTCATCACGTGATTGGGATAGAATCGCATCTTGGGCGGTACACGACGCCCCTCCTCCTCCCTCTCCCTCCCCCTTTTCCCTTCCGTTAGAAAGGAAGGGGGGAGGGTCCAAATAGGACTTGGAGTCCTATTTGGTTCCCCCCATCATGCGCCCCTAGGCCCGGCGGCCTCCTCCCCTCCTTCTTTATATACGGGGGTAGGGGGCACCCCAAAGTACATCAATTGTTCTTAGCCATGTGTGGTGCCCCCTCACAGTTTACTCCTCCGGTCATAGGGTCATAGTGCTTAGGTGAAGCCTTGCACGGATCATGTCACAATCACCGTCACCACGCCGTCGTGCTGACGAAAGTCTCGCTTGACACTTTGCTGGATCAAGAGTTCGAGGGATGTCATCGAGCTGAACGTGTGCTGAACTCAGAGGTGCCGTACGTTCGGTACTTGATCGGTTGGATTGCGAAGACATTCGACTACATCAACCGCATTAACCTAACGCTTCCGCTTTTGGTCTACGAGGGTACATGGACACACTCTCCCCCTCTCGTTGCTATGTATCTCCTAGATAGATCTCGCGTGATCGTATGATTTTTTTTGAAATTGCATGCTGCGTTCCCCAATAGTGGCATCCGAGCCAGGTCTATGCGTAGATGATATGCATGAGTAGAACACAATGAGTTGTGGACGAGCATAGTCATACGGCTTACCACCAACGTCTTATTTTGATTCGGCGGTATTGTTGGATGATGGGGCCCGGACCAACCTTACGTGGCCACGTTCATGACACCGGTTCCACTGACAGACATGCAACTTGTTTTGCATAAAGGTGGCTGGTGAGTGTCTGTTTCTCCAACTTTAGTTGAATCAAATTTGACTACGGCCGATCCTTGTTGAAGGTTAAAACAACACACTTGACGAAAAATCGTTGTGGGTTTGGTGTGTAGGTAAGAATGGTTCTTGCTAGAAGCCCGTAGCAGCCACGTAAAACTTGCAACAACAAAGTAGAGGACGTCTAACTTGTTTTTGCTGGGCATGTTGGGATGTGATATGGTCAAGACATGATGTGATATACGTTATCGTATGAAATGATCATGTTTTGTAAAATTATCGGCAACTGGCAGGAGCCTTATGGTTGTCGCTTTATTGTATGAAATGCAATTGCCATGTAATTGCTTTACTTTATCACTGTGTTAGCGATAGTCGTAGTAGCAATAGTTGGCAAGATGACAACGACGCTACGATGGAGATCAAGGTGTCAAGCCGATGACAATGGAGATCATGATGGTGCTTTGGAGATGAAGAACAAAGGCACAAGATGATGATGGCCATATCATGTCACATATTTTGATTACATGTGATGTTTATTTTTTATGCATCTTATTTTGCTTAGTATGGGCGTAGCATTATAAGAGGATCTCTCACTAAATTTCAAGGTATAAGTGTTCTCCCTGAGTATGCACCATTGCTACAGTTCGTCGTGCCAAGACACCACGTGATGATCGGGTATGATAAGCTCTATGTTCACATACAACGGGTGCAAGACAGTTTTGCATGTGCATAATACTCAGGTTAAACTTGACGAGCCTAGCATGCACAGACATGGCCTCGGAACACCGAGACCAAAAGGTCGAACATGAATCATATAGTAGATATGATCAACATAGAGATGTTCAGCATTGGAAACTACTCCATCTCACGTAATGATCGGACATGGTTTAGTTGATATGGATCACGTGATCATTCAGATGACTCGAGGGATGTCTATCTAAGTGGGAGTTCTTAAGTAATATGATTAATTGAACTTAAATTTGTCATGAGCTTAGTCCTGATAGTTTTTCCATATCTATGTTGTAGATCAATAGGCCCGTGCTACCGTTCCCTTGAATTTTAATGCGTTCCTAGAGAAAGATAAGTTGAAAGATGATGGTAGCAACTACATGGGTTGGGTCCGTAACTTGAGGATTATCCTCAATGCTGCACAGAAGAATTACATCCTTGAAGAACTGCTAGGTGCAAGGCCCGCTGCAGGAGCAACTCAGGACGTTATGAACGTCTGGCAAACTAAATCTGATGACTACTCGATAGTTCAGTGTGCCATGCTTTACGACTTAGAATCGAGACTTCAAACACGTTTTGAATGTCATGGAGCATATGAGATGTTCCAGGAGTTGAAGTTAATATTCAAGCAAATGCCCGAGTTGGGAGATATGAAGTCTCCAACAAGTTCTAAAGCTGCAAGATGGAGGAGAATAGTTTTGTCAGTGAACACATACTTAGAATGTCTGGGTACCATAACCACTTGACTCAGCTGGGAGTTAATCTTCATAATGATAGTGTCATAGACAGAGTTCTTCAAGCACTGCCACCAAGCTATAAAGGCTTTCTGATGAACTATAATACGCAAGGGATGAACAAGACGATTCCCGAGCTCTTCGCAATGCTAAAGGCTGCAGAGGTAGAAATCAAGAAGGAGCATCAAGTGTTGATGGTTAACAAGACCACTAGTTTCAAGAAAAAGGGCAAAGGGAAGAAGCGAAACTTCAAGAAGAATAGCAAGCAAGTTGCTGCTCCTGGGAACAAGCCCAAGTCTGGACCTAAGCTTGAAACTGAGTGCTTCTACTTCAAAGGTGTTGGGGATATAACTACTGAGTGTAAACCGCCCAGGAGGGGGCCGGTTCACCCTCAACTATATTGAAGCCCACGAAGACTCAGAAGATGGCGCTTTACTATGAAACTTAGAGGCCCGGATCCCAAAGGCGGATTAGGGCCGATAGTGGTAAACCGCCATAGTCATGTAACTTGTGTTGTAAGATAAGGAAAGGAGAGACCGAGCCGAACACTTGTATGAGTCGGCCTCGGGACTGTGTAGACCGGCCGGGCGTCAACCCGTGTATATAAGGGGACGACCCGGCGGCGGTTCAGGGACAAGAAACACTACTCAATAGCCAGGCATAGCTTGTTTAGCTCCCTGGTTAGCAAGACCCCAACAATCCCATCACAACTAGACGTAGGCCTTTACCTTCATCGAAGGGGCCGAACTAGTATAAAAGCCCTCGTGTCCTTTGTCCGGTTTAACCCCTTTAAGCTAACTCGTCGCGATGGCTCCACGACTAAGTCCTTACACGAGGACATCTGACGTGATATTTCCACGACAGTTGGCGCCCACCGTGGGGTATCGCACGATGGTTTCGAGTTCTTGAAGGGCAGCTTTGAAGGACTCAAAGGATACGTGGTGGGCCGGATGACCAAGAGTCGTCGCGGAAAGCTCTACATCAACGATGTAGGCTGGGGCCCCGAGGCCGGCTCAATCGAGTACGGGTACCGGGTCCCCTTCGTCGAAATTCACGTTTTCATCGGCAAGATCGGCGAACCGGGCCCTGAGCCGGACATCTGCACCGACCTCGTCGAAACGGCTCAACGTGCAAGTCCCGCCGGGATTCAGCCTCCCATGAAGCATGCGTTCGTGGGATGTGTCCACAGGATCGGATCTGAACCGGTGTCTGAGGGTGACACGGTTGCTTATTCCAATGGTGAATCATCTGGTGAAACCGAATCCTTGTACCAAGTTCAGGATGGCGTGTTTGAAGGGTATTCTGATGGCACCAGTATTCCGGAATTTCTTGAAACGCCGAACCACATTGGAATCTTCATGGCTGGAACACAACCAACCTTGCAAAACTCTACTGCGGCGGCGTCTGGACCGGTAGCAGGGGCAGGAGGCTCCGCGCGCCGGCCGGCTCAAGTTCTCTCCGGTTTGATGGATGCCTGGGTGGCCTTGTTGACCACAACGATTACACCAGCGATGCAGGATCAGCACAATGCAGACATTGCGATTCTAAAAGATCAGATAACGCAAGCCAAGGCGGACTTAGTGGCTGAGGAAACCAGGATGGCGGAGGAACATGCCGCTTTAGATGCCCAGGCGCAAAGGATTCAAGCAGAGAATTATCGGCTTTTGATGGATCAGAACGCCCTAAATCAAGTATCCAGGAGGAAACATCAATCCTGCCCGCCGGCAGATTACAATGCAATGAATCTCTTTGGAACGCCAGGAGCAGGAACTAGTAACCCGCCAGCAGTAAACAGGAATACCGATCTAAGAACCGGGGCGATGGATCAACCTCAGGTGATGGGTCCGCCTCAACATACGGATCACCCGCCGCGGTATACCACACCGCCGCCGGGTCACTTCTCTACCCCGTTGGACAATATGATAGCGGCAGCATCCCGATTGGCCGCTATTCCGATTGAAGGTGAATCGCCGGCAGCGGTTGAGACACGGCGCGCCAGGGATCTTCTTCAGACAGCTTTGACACAGCAGCAAGCTTACTCGTATAGCCGAGACAGGGTTCACTCAACCCCGCGACTGAGCAAAAGCTATAGCAGGCATATAGATGAACCAGAGGTGTCTAGCAGTGCGCGGCGCTGCATTGTCCCTCAAGGGCCTAATCCGGTGCATGGTGATATGAACGCTCAGGACGTGGTGGATAATGGCAGAGCACGAAGGGAGGCCGCTTTAGCAGCACAACATACGGGTCGATATCAACCCGCCCCGGTTCAGCCAACAGCGTCAGTGGACCGAGGCGTCGGAGTTGCTTTCAGTTCGTGGGGAGTGCCGTGCCTTATTCCGGCTCTCCGTAATGTGCGATTGCCCAAGGACTTCAAGGGTCCACGTAAGGTGCCGAATTACACCGCTGATCAGCCACCCGAGGCGTGGGTGGAGAGTTATGAGATGGCAATGGAGATGTTGGACGTTGATGAAGCGGCTTGTGCAAAGTACTTCACGATGATGTTGGAGGGAACAACCCATACTTGGTTGAAAAACTTACCACCTAACTCCATTGAGTCATGGGACCAGTTGAAGGCTCGGTTTATAGCCAATTTCAAGGACACATGTAAGCAGCCTATGTCCATTGTGGATCTTGACGCATGTGTGCAAGGGGAGAACGAGTCAACAACTCATTGGGTGCGCCGGGTTTCAGAAGTCTTGCATTCATCAGACCGTATTAATGCCGGCTCGGCGATCATCACCTTGGAGTGTAATTGCCGGTTTAAGTCACTGAAGATGAAGTTGGGACGGCTCAAGCGTCACTGGAATGACATGGGAACCCTCATGGCCGCCTTGGTCAAATATGCCGATTCTGATAATACCAAGGATCCCGATTCTGATGAGGAGAAACCGGAGAAGCGAAAGAAGAACGACGGTGCAAAGGGACAGCAGCACAACCAAGGAGGCCATGGGAATAATGGTAAGCGTAAAGTGAATTCAGATTTTGTAGCTAATCTAATGTGCAGCGTCTTAAGGGTAAACCGCCCCAGCACGGTGGCGGAATGAATCTGGAGCGTTTGTTGAATCAGCCTTGCCCAAAGCATGGGACCAAGGAGGTTCCCGCAACCCATCTGTGGAAAGATTGTCACATTATGAAGGAATTCAAAAACTCTGATCTTTTCCGGTATGATCAAGGTCCATCGGGCGGTTCAGGCCTAGGTTTTCATGGTGGCGGCGGTTCAAACTCTGGATTTCAGAATAATCAGGGCAATCAGAACAACCAAGGTGGTAATAACCAACAGAGTAATCAAGGAAATCAGCAGCAGTCGGGTTTCCAGAGTCACCCCAAGCAGTTGAATGGGGGGCAGTACCATGTGTTCACCACTAGTTTGTGCAAGCGTGATCAAAAGCTTCACAAGAGGGCTGTTAATGCTGTTGAACCGGCGGTGTCACGTTACCTGCGGTGGTCCGAGCAACCTATTGTATGGAGCAGAGAGGATCATCCTCCCCGGGTTGACAATCCGGGTCACCTGGCGTTGGTGGTGGCACCTCAGGTGGGAGGTTAAAAGTTCACCAAGGTACTCATGGATGGAGGAAGCAGTATCAACATTCTGTATTATGAGACCTTCCGTCGCATGGGGTTGACAGACAAGAGTCTTAAACCGCCCAATACTGTTTTCCATGGTGTGGTACCAGGTAAATCGGCGTATCCTGTTGGTAAGATTGCTTTGGAAGTTGTGTTTGGTGATGAACATGATTCCCGGTCTGTGACATTGACCTTTGAAGTGGTGAGGATCCAGAGCCCGTACCACACACTGTTTGGGCGACCAGCTTATGCAAAGTTCATGGCAGGGCCTTGTTATATTTACTTGCAGTTGAAGATGCCAAGTCATAAAGGGACCATTACGGTTCACGGAAGTCGTAAAATCGCTTTGGACTGCAAGGAAGGTGATGCGGCCTATGCTGTGTCGGTTTGTGCTACAGAGGAGCTGAAGTTTTATAAGGAAAATGTTGATCCGGCAGACATGACCCCTCTGAAGAAGCCTAACACTGAGCATGACCCAACCCTGCATTTCAAACCGGATGATGAGACTAAACTTGTTGATTTTGTTCCTGGCGATTCATGTAAGCAGTTTAGCATCAGCACAAATCTGGATCCGAAATAGGAAAGCGCGCTCATCGAGTTCATCCGTGAGAACCGGGACATTTTTGCATGGAAGCCTTCTGACATGCCAGGTGTATCGAGGGAACTCGCTGAGCACACTCTCAATATTGATCCCAAGTTTAAACCGGTCAAGCAATTTCTTCGTTGCTTTAACGAGGAAAGAAGCAAGGCAATTGGTGAAGAGGTAGCCCGACTGTTGGCTGCTGGGTTTATCGTTGAAGTGTTTCACCCTAAGTGGTTGGCTAATCCGGTGCTTGTTCTTAAGAAAAACGACACTTGGCGCATGTGTGTGGATTACACAGATTTGAACAAAGCTTGTCCGGCCGATCCTTTCACTCTCCCACGTATTGAACAGATCATTGATGCGACGGCGGGTTGTGAGCATTTGAGTTTTTTGGATGCTTATTCAGGCTATCATCAGATCAAAATGGCAGTTAAGGACCAGGAGAAGACCGCCTTCATCACTCCCTTTGGAGCCTTTTGCTATGTTTCTATGCCCTTTGGGCTCAAGAGTGCTCAGGCAACTTATCAGCGCTGTGTGCAGAATTGTCTTCATACTCAGATTGGGCGCAATGTTCATGCCTATGTTGATGACATTGTGGTAAAATCCAGGAAGAAGGAGACACTGATAGATGATCTCAAGGAGACCTTTGACAATCTGCGGGTTTACAAGATGATGCGCAATCCGGACAAGTGTGTCTTTGGTGTTCCGGCAGGCAAGCTTTTAGGCTTTCTGGTGTCCAACAGAGGCATTGAGGCTAATCCGAAGAAGATCAAAGCGATTACATCTTCGGCTAAACCGGTGTGCATCAATGATGTTCAGCGTCTAGCAGGGCGGGTTGCAGCTCTAAGCTGGTTTATCAGCCGTTTGGGAGAGAAGGCGATCCCTCTATATCAGATGCGACTAATGCGGAGTTTGAAGACTTGAAGCGACAGTTGGCTGAACCGCCAGTCCTTGCTGCTCCAGTTGACAGGGAGCCCTTGTTGTTGTATGTGGCTGCTAATGCCCGTGCTGTCAGTGTGGTAATTGTGGTGGAGTGCAAGGAGGCTGGTAAGGAGTACCCGGTTCAACGGCCGGTTTACTATATCAGTGAGGTGCTTATCGAGTCAAAGCAGCGATATCCGCATTGGCAGAAGCTCGTATATGGGGTTTTTAGTGCAAGCCGGAAGCTCAAGCAATATTTCCAAGGCCATCCCATTACGGTTGTTAGTTCAGCTCCGTTGGGTGATATAATTCAGAATAGGGAAGCAACTGGCCGGGTTGCAAAATGGGCAATTGAACTTGGTCCACATGGTCTGAAGTATGTGCCCCGAACAGCCATAAAATCTGAGGCACTTGTGGACTTCATCA
This sequence comes from Triticum aestivum, assembly GCF_018294505.1. Taxonomy (NCBI): domain Eukaryota; kingdom Viridiplantae; phylum Streptophyta; class Magnoliopsida; order Poales; family Poaceae; genus Triticum; species Triticum aestivum. Next base: position 81,396,002 of record NC_057807.1, on the reverse strand, counting down.
ATGACTGGACCGAGTTACAAGCGCCAGAGGACAAACCGGATAATACATACTGGACTATTCACTTCGATGGATCCAACCAATTGGAGGGCTCGGGGGCTGGAGTTGTTCTTACTTCCCCTCGAGGTGATAAGATTCGTTATATCCTCCGTTTAATGTTCCCCTTTACTAACAATGCAGCTGAGTACGAGGCTCTGCTCCATGGGCTCCGCGTGGCCAAGGAGATGAACTTAAGCCGGGTACGATGCTTTGGAGACTCTGATCTGGTGGCTCAGCAAGTTTCTGGCACTTGGGATTCTAAGGATCCACTCATGGCGGCTTACAAACATGAGGTGGATATTGTGGTGGGTTATTTCAAAGGGTATCAGGTTGAGCATGTCGATCGGCGCAAAAACGAAGTAGCAGATGCTTTAAGCCAGCTTGGATCTCAGCGTAAACCGGTACCTCCCAATACCTTTTTAGATATTTTGCATAACCCATCTGTTAAGTTGCCTACATAGGAGGATTTGGCTGTTCCTAATCCAGAGGCTCAATTAGTGGCCGCTTTACACGTTGTGCTGGATTGTACGGTTCCATATTTGGCGTATATGAACCGGGGCGAGTTACCAGATGATGAAGTCCTGGCTCAACAGATAGTCCGGCGGTCCAAGTCCATGGTTATTCACAATGGCGAGTTACACCACTGCAGCGTTTCAGGCGTATTTCAGTGTTGTGTTTCTCCAGAAGAAGGCCAAGAGATCCTACGGGAAATTCATGAAGGGGATTGTGGTCATCACGCTGGTTCAAAGTCCTTGGTTGCCAAAGCTTCTCGTCATGGATTCTACTGGTTGACAGCTCATGCTGATGCGGAGGATCTGGTAAAGCGATGTGACACTTGTCAAAAGTTTTCACGTAGAGCTCATGTTCCGGCTCAAGAATTAAGGATGATTCCCATCACTTGGCTGTTTGCCACTTGGGGGCTTGACATGGTGGGACCCTTTAAACGCTCCAAGGATAAGAAGACCCACCTGCTGGTGGCGGTTGACAAGTTTACCAAGTGGGTTGAAGCGAAGCCTGTCAGCAAGTGTGATGCGGCTATGATGGTTCAATTTCTCAAAAAGATTATCTTCTGCTTTGGTTTTCCACACAACATCATCACGAATAATGGCACAAACCTCTCTAAAGGTGAGATGGAAGATTTTTGTCAGAGAGAACACATCCGGCTTGACTTAGCATCAGTGGCGCACCCCCAGACCAATGGTCAAGCGGAGAGAGCTAATCAAGAAATCTTGAAAGGTATTAAACCCCGGCTTATGGTCCCTCTAAAGCGGACACCGGGTTGTTGGGTGGAGGAATTGCCTTCTGTATTATGGAGCATCAACACCACTCCCAACAGATCGACGGGTTACACACCTTTCTTCATGGTGTACGGGGCAGAGGCGGTCCTCCCAAGTGATATTCGTCACGATTCACCCCGGGTTGCTAATTATGTTGAAGCAGACAATGAGCAAGCACGCCAGGAGGCGTTGGACCTGTTAGATGAAAAATGGGATATGGCTTTAGCCCATTCGGCGGTTTATCAGCAAGATCTGCGGCGTTATCACAGCCGCCGGGTTAGGACAAGGACCTTTCAAGAAGGCGATTTGGTGCTCTCTAGGACCAAACCGACATGCACAAGTTATCCCCACCTTGGGAAGGGCCCTTTTGTGGTCAGCAAAAATTTGCACAACGGATCATACTACCTCATTGATGTTCGAGACAACTCACGCACTTCTGAGGAGGAGACCCGGTGGCCATGGAACATAGCTCTCCTACGGCCTTACTACACTTGAGCTATAGGCTTTTCTTATGTACATAATTCGACAATGTATATATTATGATCAATAAAATAAACCAGCATCCTTGCTATAAGCAGGGCCTCTACTGTTTTTTCTCAAATATCCTTTGAGTTACATAGGGGGCTTCAGCTGACAAAGCGGAGTACTACCTGTTAAACCGACTATCATGCCACAATACAGCTTGGGAGCTTCACACCCAAGGGGCCAAAGAGAGTTTGGATGCTTCGCACAGCTCAAACATAGGCACCTAATGAGCACAACTCATCACGTTACTTGGGGGCTCTTTGTGTAAAGTAACAAAGAGTTTGAAAGGACCCTTGTAGCTGGGTATCGACCCACGGCTTGGAATCCTGGTGTATTCACCTAAAACCCCGGGTTAACCTGCCTTCATCAAGTAAGCCACTCCTATCCAGGTAATCCTGGCATGACCCTCCGAACATTTGACAGTTACTCTCATTGAGACCCTGAACTTGTCAAAGTTAAAACGGTGATTGGTTTGTTGGATGCCCATCTTAAAAGGCTTTGTCAAATGGTTTAACTCAGCGGCCTGGCAGCCCATGAAAAGCCTCGAATTTGGGCCTAACAGCCCTCGAAAAGCCTCGACTACATGGTTTTATTTGCATTTCAGTTTTTCTTTTGATAAATTTCACGGTTAAACCGGTCTCTTTAGCCAGGTATGTCTTTTCAGTCATCTTATTAGCTCGGTGTTTTTTAAACCGGCTTGGCTTTGACTACTTGTCGCCTCACCTTATTATCAAACCGGAGTTTCATAACCCGGCCTGGTTTTGACAACTTGTCACCAGTTTTGGTCATCTGAGGTTCATTATAACCCAGTATGACTTATTATACGCCATCAGCACATGATGGAGTTGTTCAAAATTCAAGATTTGGGTCTTCACCCTTATTTCAATCCAAGTTGGTACCAACTAAGGTGATATCACATCAAAGGTATGAGTTATTTCATATTTCTTAAAGTTTGATTATCAATCAGGCTTTATCTTGGGCATTATGACCCGTCCGGTGGTAAACCGCTAGGACAATTCTTTTTATGCAGACATAGGGATTGCATATTATGATATATGAGCCAACATTGAAATTTTCATGACGGATCACATAAAGTATTTCCCACTGCACGATGGCAGCAGATCAAAGTATTTTTGCTACCCTATTACAAGGCGCCTAAATGGCCCAAAATATGGAATTGTCTTAAACATGACAGTTTGTGCAATATCAACCGGATTGTCGGATCAAGCATCATCGCCATGTTGACGTGAAGTAGATGGGTCATCTGGCGTCGGTTCATCCTCCTCATCCCCATCCAGTGGTTGGAAGTCAGTGGTAGTCCAGTCAATCCGGGTTAAGGCCTGAAAGACAACCTCTTCACTTATAAGATCAGTCGGATCAACGTCGAGGGCATAAGTGTGCTTACGGATTGGCGGAATAAGATTTTGCACTTCCGGAATGACAGCATCAACCCGTTTGTTGTCAGCATCATAGAAGGACCGACGAACTGTCAAGTTTGCTTCTTCTGCCAACTGACTTGCCAGAGGACGCATCTCTTTTGTCACACGTTTGAGGGCGTCATTATCAAACACTGTCCCATTTTCTTGTTCACTAGGAAAGCCCTTGGCAATATCGACCGGATCAAGGTCAGCTATCCATGCCTTAGCTCGGGTGAGTGCTAACAAAGCGCCAACCCTGGCGGCGGATCGCTTCACCTCTTCTATCTGAGCTGGCATCATAGATAACCTAGCCAGAGTGTCCTTGATCAGTGTCGGGGCCGCGTTGTCATAACAAGTTGCGCAGATAACCCGTTGGGCGCCGGTATACAGCTGTTCAATCAGCGTATAGGCGGCCTTGAGCTTCATCCGCATATCAGAGCCCAGATGAGCAATACGGCTACCTACAACGATTTAAGGATTTCACGTTAAACCGGCAAAACTTTCTAAACGGAGTATTCATAAAGCTTTGGCAAACAGTACTTACCAAATATTGCAGAAGTCACGGCATTGACTTGGCGCTTTAATCCAGTAAGCTCTTCTGTCACCGGTTTAAGAGCCGATTCAGTGTCTTCCGCCTGCTTCAGCAATCCAGCCTTTTCGGAATCCCAGTTGGCCCGCTCAGACTTGAACCACTCTTTGAGCTGCTCCATGGTGGTTAGGGCGGTTTTCAATTCATCCCTGGCCTTGGTGATTTCTGCTTGTTGGGATTTCAATTTTTCTTGAAGATCGGCAATCTGAGAGACTTGTTGATTTATCTCACTCTGCAACAGTAAGAAGAGCATGTCAATACCTTTTTGAAAGTCCCAAGCATATAACCAATTATACACTTGGCACTTGGGGGCTAATGTGAATGACTTTTTTTCTACTGATTATTGAAGTCCCATGGATTAATACAAGTTTTAATCATGGCACTTGGGGGCTAATGTGTGTTTGATCAAAAATACACAAGGGAAATCAACAAAGTACAGTATGGAATTTACAAAGTCCCGGTTTGACTTCCTAAAGGTAAACCGGCCCTTGGGGGCTACAATGCAATGAAGGTACAGAGTAAAGGATCAAACGGTTTACCTCATAGCGCTCCTTCATCAAATTTACCAAACCGGCCTCATAGTCTCGGTTGGTGAAGAGACAGTTTAAGAAGCCAGAATGAAGGTCCTGAGTAGATAAATCAGCATAGTCTGACAAGTCGGTTTTGGTTTTCCCCTTGTTCATAAATGCAAATTCATCCTTGGTGGAATGCTTGGATAAAGCGACTGGATTGCCTGGGGTGGTATATGCCGTGCCAGTAATAACAACGTCATCATCCTTGGCGGGGCTTGATGGATTGACATTCTCCTTAGCAGGGCTTGGCGCTTTGGCAGGAGGGCTCGGCGGTTTGGTACCAGGGCTTGGCGGATCAGCAGTTGGACTTGGAGGGGTGGCATCAGGAGTTGATGTGTCAACCTGTGTCTCCGGTTCAGCTTCTGGCGGATTAGCATCAGCGCCTGGATTTTGTGGAGCAGAGTGGTCTATGGCAATCTCAAGATTTTTGCCCTCATTTTCTGGGGTCTTCTCCGGATCAACATTATCACTATGGCCGTTGGTCTTGGCTTTTTTACTCAATCAGGCCTTGGCGCTACAACATCCAAAGTTAGAATATGATAAACCGAGACATTAAGAAACAACTTGAGAAAGTATACTTACCCAGCGACGGTCTTGAGGGGAGGCAACTGAGTGGTTGATGAACCGCCAGACGAGTTGGAAGATGCCTGATAATTCGGATCAGACGGATTGAGTGGGTCTTTGAAGAAACCTTTCAAAGGATAAAGTTTTTCAGGAGTATAGGTAACCTCTGGGCAACGTTTCCGATTTGGCGTATCCGATAAACCGGAAGAGGTGATCTGCTAGCCACGATGCCGGGTTGTGCGATGTTCTTCAGCTTGCTGTGTCTTCAAAGAAAATTTTGGATCCAGATAAGAAAGAGGGTGAGAGTACTTCACTTTACGAACTGTACGGTGAAATCTTTGAACCGACACAAGATATGAATCGGAAGAAAGAGAGATTACCTCAACATGGTCGACACGACTGGCTGCCGCATCATCCTGGGAATAGTTATTGTCAATAAGGTGTATGAAAAAGGAACCAAGTGAATCAAGTTCTACCTCTGCATCTGATTCGTCAACATCCCCCGGCGATCAGAAGATTCGGTGGTTTTCTTCTTGCCCGCCTTCTTGGTAACTTTGGTCTTTGCACGAGCCCTCGCTGTTTTAGTCCGTTTCCAGAAAGAGCTGTTGGCCTGAAAAAATTAAAGGAAAAGAGTATTAGCACATTATAAGGCACAGGAAAAACAATGAGCATTAAGTTAAAATTACCGCTAGCGGTTTGTTGGTGGCGCAAAAAGGTGGCAACCCGGTTTGGCTGCATGCAGAGATTGTCTCATCAAGCATCTTCTTCACACATTCAGTAACTTCAAGGTTTGTCATCACCATCTCGTGATACCGTTGAGGATCTTTGAGGTTGCCAGTATATTCATGCATCAATCCGGGACAGCGGCTTAAAGGCAGAATGCCCCACGAAACCCAACAGCGGACGAGATCAATGCCAGTCAAACCATTGGCCATGAGGGCCTAGAGCTTGGCGATTTGAGGAGCAAAAGTTTTTCGCTCTGCGGCAGATAAGCGTGAAGGTAATGGGTGGCTGTTGCTAAGCCGGTGAGGGCGGTAACCCGGCAAAGGATTCTCTCCGTCAGGGGCAGTCATTCGGCAATAAAACCAAGTTTGGTTCCAATCTTTAGGATGACTATGGTGTTTTGCGTGAGGGAAATCAACTTCTTTCCTTTTCTGAATTGAAACGCCACCAAGTTCTGTGTTGGGACCATCAGAGAACTCAGTACGGCAGTTCAAATGGAAAAAATCCCGGAACAACTCCACAGATGGTTCTTCCTAAAGGTAGACTTCGCAGAATACTTGAAAGTTGCAGATATTGGACACGGAGTTCAATCCAATATCTTGTGGATGGAGTTGGAAGCTTGCGAGGACATCCCGGAATTTTTTTGATCCGGGTGGACTAAATCCCCGGTCTAAGTGTTGCATAAATACAATCACTTCTCCATCTTGAGGTTCAGGAGGGCATTCAGAATCCGGAACACGCCAATGAAGGACCCTTTTGGAGGCTAAAGCGCCAGTGGTGACATATCCATTGATTTGTGTCTCAGTAATCTTGGACGGAACCCAATTGCAGGCAGAGAATTGTTTGGCCATTCCGGAAGAAAAACTATGAAAAGAAAAATAAAAGCCGGTTTACAATTAAATGGTTTGAGTGCATTATTCAGTGGTAAACCAGCGTGTTGCTGTTCAAAGTCAGATGGCGGTTCAAGAGAGGGCTAATGGTATATGGTGGATTGGTCATCAAAGGTTAAACCGCTCGTAGGCAGAAGGGCCTGGGTTCAAAATCTGCTAAGTGTTGACAGAAACAGGTTTCACACATCGACGGAATTAATTTGGATCTACCAAAGCTTCAGTAAGAAAATTTTTCTGCGATCTATAAAGGCTTTAAACAGAGCAGAGAAGTTTGTGCGTTCTATCAAGGGATTCTGTACAAGAAGGAAGATCTAATAAGTGTTAAACTAGATGCGGAGCAACTACCGCACGAGATTTATGCTACAATTGAATCAAAAAAGCTATGGCAGAAGCGAATACGAAGAAACTAGGATGAACACCTATGAACACAGATGAAAAAAGGAGCCCTAAAATGCAGATCTAGGATTATGAGGGAGAAGTTTACCGGATGCGTAGGATAGCGGAGAAAAACCGAAGATCTCTAGTACAACCAGGTTGATGCAGCGGCCTTTGTTGATGTAGCGTTCAAAGGTGAGGGTGGCGGCGGAGCTTCAGAGCTGGGGCATCGCGAGGAAGAAGAAATACGGAAGGGCAAGAAAAGAAAGGCCCCCGGGCTTATTTATAATAAGGCAAAGGATAAATGACAGGCGCGAGAATCGAGGAGCCCAAAGCAGCAAGTGGCGCAGCTGTCGCCTCGATTTCCGAGATGACATTAAATGAAGGGAATCTTTTTATTCATTTTTTACAGTGATGACGTCATGATGATCCATTGCTGTGTCGAGAGGATGACGTCACGACGGTTTAACAAGATTTATAAAGGGAAGACATCATGGCGGTTTTTGAGAAATGAAGGAAGATGTTTATAGGATTTTTTGAAGTGTTGAAGATTGACATGAACAAGTTCAAATTAATCTGGGGCCTAATGTTGGGGATATAACTACTGAGTGTAAACCGCCCAGGAGGGGCTGGTTCACCCTCAACTATATTGTGCTTTACTATGAAACTTAGAGGCCCGGAGCCCAAAGGCAGATTAGGGCCCATAGTGGTAAACCACCATAGTCATGTAACTTGTGTTGTAAGATAAGGAAAGGAGAGACCGAGCCGAACACTTGTATGAGTCGGCCTCGAGACTCTATAGACCGGCCGGGCGTCAACCCGTGTATATAAGGGGACGACCAAGCGGCGGTTCAGGGACAAGAAACACAACTCGATAGCCAGGCATAGCTTGTTTAGCTCCCTGGTTAGCGAGACCCCAATAATCCCATCACAACTAGACGTAGGCCTTTACCTTCATCAAAGGGGCCGAACTAGTATAAAAGCCCTCGTGTCCTTTGTCCGGTTTAACCCCTTTAAGCTAACCCGTCGCGATGGCTCCACGACTAAGTCCTTACACGAGGACATCTGACGTGATATTTCCACGACAAAAAGGACTGGTCACTGGAAGCGGAACTGCCCCAAATATTTGGCTGATAAGAAGGATGGCAAAGTGAAAGGTATATTTGATATACATGTTATTGATATGTACCTTACTAATGCTCGTAGTAGCGCCTAGGTATTTGATACTGGTTCCGTTGCTCATATTTGCAACTCGAAACAGGGCTATGGATAAAACGAAGATTGGCTAAGGACGAGGTGACGATGCGCGTCGGAAATGGTTCCAAGGTCGATGTGATCACCGTCGGCATGCTACCTCTACAACTACCTTCGGGATTAGTTTTAGACCTGAATAATTGTTATTTGGTGCCAACGTTGAGCATGAACATTATATCTGGATCTTGTTTGATGCGAGACAGTTATTCATTTAAATCAGAGAATAATGGTTGTTCTATTTATATGAGTAATATATTTTATGGTCATGCACCCTTGATGAGTGGTCTATTTTTGTTGAATCTCGATCATAGTGATACACATATTCATAATATTGATGCCAAAAGATTCAAAGTTAATAATGATAGTGTAACTTATTTTTGGCACTACCATTGTCATATTGGTGTAAAGCGCATGAAGAAACTCCATGTAGATGGGATTTTGGAATCACTTGATGCTTGTGAACCATGCCTCATGGGCAAGCTAAAACTCCATTCTCCAGAACAATGGAGCGAGCCATTGAATTGTTTGAAATAATACATACTGATGTATGCGTTCCGATGATTGTTGAGGCTCGCTGTGGGTATTGTTATTTTCTGACCTTCATAGATGATTTGAGCAGATATGGGTATATCTACTTAATGAAACATAAGTCTGAAACATTTTAAAAGTTCAAAGAATTTTAGACTGAAGTGGAAACTCATCATAACAAGAAAATAAAGTTTCTACAATCTGATTGCGGAGGCGAATATTTGAGTTACGAGTTTGGTCTTCATTCGAAACAATGTGGAATAGTTTCGCAACTCACGCCACCTAGAACACCATAGCGTAATGGTGTGTACGAACGTTGTAACCGTACTTTATTAGATATGGAGTGATCTATGATGTCTCTTACCGATTTAGCACTATTGTTTTGGGGTTATGCTTTAGAGACGCCTGCATTCAGGTTAAATAGGGCACCATCTAAATCCGTTGAGACAACCCCATATGAACTATGGTTTTGCAAGAAACATAAGTTGTCGTTTCTTAAAGTTTGGGGTTGCGATGCTTATGTGAAAAAGCTTTAGCCTGATAAGCTCGAACCCAAATCGGAGAAATGTGTCTTCATAGGATACCCAAAAGAAACTATTGGGTACACGTTCTATCACAGATCCGAAGGCAAGATATTCGTTGCTAAGAATGGATCCTTTCTAGAGAAGGATTTCTCTCGAAAGAAGTGAGTGGGAGGAAAGTAGAACTTGATGAGGTAGTTGTACCTTCTCTCAAGTTGGAAAGTAGTTCATCACAGAAATTGGTTCTAGTGATGCCTACACCAATTAGTGAGGAAGTTAATGATGATCATGAAACTTCAGATCAACTTACTACCGAACCTCGTATGTCAACTAGAGTACGTTTCGCACCAGAGTGGTATGGTAATCCTATTCTAGAAGTCAAATTACTAGACCATGACGAACCTACGAACTATAAGGAAGCAATGATGAGCCCAGATTCTATGAAATGGCTTGAGGCCATGAAATCTGATATGGGATCCATGTATGAGAACAAAGTATGGACTTTGGTTGACTTGCCCGATGATCGGAAAGCCCTAGAGAATAAATGGATCTTCAATAAGAAGACTAATGCTGACGGTAATGTTACTGTTTACAAAGCTCGACTTGTTGCAGAAGGTTTTTGACAAGTTCAAGGAGTTGACTATGATGAGACCTTTTCACCCGTAGCAATGCTTAAGTCTGTCCAAATCATGTTAGCAATTGCCGCATTTTATGATTATGAAATTTGGAAAATGGATGTCAAAACTGCATTCCTTAATGGATTTGTTAAAGAAGAGTTGTATATGATGCAACTAGAAGGTTTTGTCGATCCTAAAGGTGCTAACAAAGTGTGCAAGCTCTAGCGATCCATTTATGGGCTGGTGCAAGCCTCTCGGAGTTGGAATATATGTTTTGATAGAGTGATCAAAGCATATGGTTTTATACAGACATTTGGAGAAGCCTGTATTTATAAGAAAGTGAGTGAGAGCTCTGTAGAATTTCTAATATTATATCTAGATGGAATATTGTTGATTGGAAATGATATCAAATTTCTGGATAGCATAAAAGGATACTTGAATAAGAATTTTTCAATGAAAGACTTCGGTGAAGCTGCTTAAATATTAGGTATCAAGATCTATAGAGATAGATCAAGACGCTTAATTGGACTTTCACAAAGTACATACCTTGATAAAGTTTTGAAGAAGTTCAAAATGGATCAGTCAAAGAAAGTATTCTTGCTTGTGTTACAAGGTGTGAAGTTGAGTGAGACTCAATGCCCGACCACTGCAGAAGATAGAGAGAAAATGAATGTCATTCCCTATGCCTCAGCCATAGGTTCTATCATGTATGCAATGTTGTGTACTAGACCTGATGTGTGCCTTGCTATAAGTTTAGCAGGGAGGTACCAAAGTAATCCAGGAGTGGATCACTGGACAACGGTCAAGAACATCCTGAAATACATAAAAAGGACTAAGGATATGTTTCTCGTTTATGGAGGTGACAAAGAGCTTGTCATAAATGGTTACGTCGATGCTAGCTTTGACACTGATCCGGATGACTCTAAGTCGCAAACCGGATACGTATTTATATTGAATGGTGGAGCTGTTAGTTGGTGTAGTTCCAAGCAGCGCGTTGTGGCAGGATCTATGTGTGAAGCAGAGTGCATAGCTGCTTCGGAAGCAGCAAATGAAGGAGTCTGGATGAAGGAGTTCATATCCAATCTAGGTGTAATACCTAGTGCATCGGGTCCAATGAAAATCTTTTGTATCAACACTGGAGCAATTGCCTTAGCGAAGGAATCCAGATTTCACAAGAGAACCAAACACATCAAGAGATGCTTCAACTCCATCCGCGATCAAGTCAAGGAGGGAGACATAGAGATTTGCAAAATACATACGAATCTGAATGTTGCAGACCCATTGACTAAGCCTCTTCCATGAGCAAAACATGAACATCACCAAGACTCCATGGGTGTTAGAATCATTACAATGTAATCTAGATTATTGACTCTAGTGCAAGTGGGAGACTGAAGGAAATATTCCCTAGCGGCAATAATAAAGTTGTTATTTATATTTCCTTATATCATGATAAATGTTTATTATTCATGCTAGAATTTTGTTAACCAGAAACTTGATACATGTGTGAATACATAGACAAAACAAAGTGTTCCTAGTATGCCTCTACTTGACTAGCTCGTTAATCAAAGATGGTTAAGTTTCCTGACCATAGACATGTGTTGTCATTTGATGAATGGGATCACTTCGTTAGGATAATGATGTGATGGACAAGACCCATCCGTTAGCTTAGCATAATGATCATTAAGTATTATTTCTATTGCTTTCTTCATGACTTATACATATTCCTTTGACTTTGAGATTATGCAACTCCCGAATACCGGAGGAACACCTTGTGTGCTATCAAACGTCACAACGTATCTGGGTGATTATAAAGATGCTCTACAGATGTCTATGAAGGTGTTTGTTGGGTTGGCATAGGTCGAGATTAGGATTTGTCACTCCGAGTATCGGAGAGGTATCTCTGGGCCCTCTCGGTAATGCACATCACGATAAGCCGAGCAAGTAATGTGACTAATGAGTTAGTTGCGGGATGATGCATTTTAGAACGAGTAAAGAGACTTCCCGGTAACGAGATTGAACTAGGTATGGAGATACCGATGATCGAATCTCAGGCAAAAGTAACATACCGATGACAAACGGAATGACATATGTTGTCATTGCGGTTTGACCAATAAAGATCTTTGTAGAATATGTAGGAAACAATATGAGCATCCAGGTTCCGCTATTGGTTATTGATCGGAGATGTGTCTCGGTCATGTCTAGATAGTTCTCGAACCCGTAGGGTCCGCATGCTTAACGTTCGATGACGATTAGTATTATGAGTTATTTTTTTGGTGACCAAAGGTTGTTCGGAGTCCCGGATGATATCACGGACACGACGAGGAGTCTTGAAATAGTCGAGAGATAAAGATTGATATATTGGACGATGGTATTCGGACACCGGAATGGTTTCAGAGTGGTTCAAGTATTTTTTGGAGTACCGAGGGGTTACAAGAAACCCCCCCGGGGAAAGTAATGGGCCTTATGGGCCATAGGGGAGAGAGGAGGAAGCCCACAGGGGTGGCCACGCCCCCCTGATGGGAGTCCAAATTGAACAAGGGGAGGGGGAGGCTCCCCACTTTCCTTCTCCTCCTCCCTCTCCCTTCCCCTTTCGCCCTCCGTAAGAAAGGAAGGGGGCCCGAATAGGACATGGATTCCTATTCGGGTTCCCCCCATGGCACGCCCCCTAGGGCCAGCGGCCTCCTCCCCTCCTCCTTTATATACGGGGGCATGGCGGCACCCCAAATTACATCAATTGTTCTTAGCCATGTGCGGTGCCCCCCCTCCACAGTTTACTCCTCCAGTCATAGCCTTGTAGTGCTTAGGCGAAGCCCTACGCGGATCATATCACCATCACCCTCACCACGCCGTCGTGCTAACGAAACTCTCCATCGACACTTTGCTGGATCAAGAGTTCAAGGGACGTCATCGAGCTAAACGTGTGCTAAACTTGGAGGTGCCGTATGTTCGGTACTTGATTGGTTGGATTGTGAAGATGTTCGACTACATCAACCACGTTAACCTAACGCTTACGCTTTAGGTCTACGAGGGTACATAGACACACTCTCCCCCTCTCGTTGCTATGCATCTCCAACGTATCTATAATTTTTGATTATTCCATGCTGTTTTATTATCAATCTTGGATGTTTTATAATCATTATATAGTTATTTTATATCATTTTTTGGTACTAACCTATTGACATAGTGCCAAGTGCCAGTTGCTGTTTTCTACATGTTTTTTACATCGCAAGAAATCAATATCAGATGGAGTCCAAATGCCACACCAATTTACGATGATTTTTTATGGACCAGAAGGAAGAAGTTTGGCCCTGGTTGCACCTGGGGGAGTGCCGAGGAGGGACAACCCACCAGGGCGCGCCAGGAGGCCCAGGCGCGCCCTGGTGGGTTGTGCCCACCTCAGGTGCTCCTGGACCGCCTCTTTGCTCTATAAATACCCCAATATTCCTGAAACCCTATGGGAGTCGACAAAATATTCATCCAGCCGCCGCAGAGTCCAGAACCACCAGATCCAATCTAGACACCACCACAGAGGGGTTCACCACTTCCATTGGTGCCTCGCCAATGATGCGTGAGTAGTTCTTTGTAGAACTTTGGGTCCGTAGTTAGTAGCTAGATGGCTTCCTCTCTCTCTCTCTCTCTCTCTCTCTTATCAATACAATGGTCTCTTGGAGATCCATATGATGTAAGTCTTTTGGCGGTGTATTTGTTGGGATCTGATGAAATCCGAGTTTATAATCAGTTATATCTTTTTATATCCATGAAAGTTATTTGAGTTTCTTTGATCTCATAAATGTGTGATTACTTATAGCCTCATATTTATTCTCTGATATTTGGGTTTTGTTTGGCCAACTTGATCTATTTATCTTGCAATGGGAAGAGGTGTCCGGTAGTGGGTTCGATCTTACGGTGCTTCATCCCAGTGACAGAAAGGGAACCGACACGTATGTATCGTTGCTACTAAGGATAAAAAGATGGGATCCATATTTGCCGCAATAGATAAACGGATCTTGTCTACATCATGTCATCGTTCTTATTGCATTACTCCATTTTTCCATGAACTTTATACACTAGATGCATGCTTGATAGCGGTCGATGTGTGGAGTAATAGTAGTATATGCAGGCAGGAGTCAGTCTACCAATCTTGGACGTGATGCCTATGTAATGATCATTTCCTGTATATCGTCATAATTATTTGAAGTTCTATCAATTTCCCAACAGTAATTTGTTCACCCACGGTTTGCTATTTTTCTCGAGAGAAGCCACTAGTGAAACCTATGGCCCCCAGGTCTTCTTTGTCATATATTTGCCTTGCGATCTACTTTTTCCTTGCATTTTTTTCAGATCTATTAAACCAAAAAATACAAAAATACCTTACTGCAATTTGTTTGTTCCACGATCTATTTATCCTATCTACAAATTTACCTCACATCCTTTGTCTATCTTGAGGCGCCGTACCCCGAAAGGGATTGACACCCCCTTTAACACGTCGAGTTGCGAGGTGTTGTTATTTGTGTGCAGGGGTTGTTCACATTGTGTTGCTTGGTTCTCCTACTGGTTCGATAACCTTGGTTTCATATCTGAGGGAAATACCTACTGCCGCTGTGTTGCATCATCCCTTCCTCTTTGGGGAAATACGTACGTAGCTTCAACCGACATCAAAAGGAATTTCTGGCACCGTTGTCGGGGAGGATCTTCAACATAACCAGGTTCCTAATCACAAATTTCGTATCCTTGCAATTTACATTATTCGCCATTTGCCTCTAGTTTTCCTCTCCCCCACTTCAAAAAATTTGGCCTTTTTATTTGCCTCTCTTTGTCCGTTCGCCATTTTCTTGTCAGATATATCCTTTGCTTGCAATCATGAGTGATTTTGGTATGGCACCAACAGATGATGGCTTAACTCCTAAATTTGGACGTACGGGCAATCTGGATGCTAATTTTTTTAACTTGGGGCAAGGGAATGTTATGGGAAAAGAACGTATTCAAGAATTTTTCAATTGTGTTGGGAATCTAATTATTGATGATGCTCCTATACTTAAAACTAGTAGATCTTATGCGGATGCTATTTCAGCACTAGTTCTAAAACTTGAAAGTAAATTTATTCAAACCCATCCTACTTTGCAAAGATTGTTTTTTGAGCTCCCTGACATAAAGAATCCTAGGGGCCAAAAATTTGGCCACTCTCGTTCTCATAAATGAATTTGACTACATAATGCGAGAAGCTAGGGAAATCTTTGATTTTTATGGTACGAATCATGAAAACCCGTGATAGATGAAATTCTTTACAATAGTGATTATGCACTAAGGCATCTGCTTGGGGATAATAAGATATTTGATGAGAATCTTAAAAAGAAAGTCCGCGTTCTAGATATAATCCAACAAGTTTTTAATAATGTTAATCAACACTACTCTTGGATTGTTGCGGGTAATCAAAAGGGGTATGATGAAAACCAACTAATAAATGCTAAAGTTACCATGGATAATATGTTTTACGTTGTGTTTACAAAACCCCATGATGAAAATACCTCTAAGAAAATTAAGAATAAAAAGGATGACAAAACTTAGATCCTTGCTTTATGCCTAGCTAAGGGCGTTAAACTATAGCGCTTGTTGGGAGGCAACCCAATGAATAAAATTTATTTTTTGCTTTTTGCTTAATGTTGTTGTGTGTTAGCACAATTATGCTACTCGTATGATTGTGTTTTTTGTTTTAATTAGGTTTTGTGCCAAAAGACTTTAGGATCTTCTGCGGTGATAGTTGTTTGATCTTGCTGAAAAAGACAGAAACTTTGGGCTCACGAAAATAATTCTCATAAATCACAGATAAGAGCTTTTGCCCTTATTCGTTTTGCAGAAGATTAATATACAAATTATGCTGGTCTTCCTAATTTGGTAGAAGATTTTGAGTTAGAGAAGTAGTCGAAAGTTCCAGATTACTACAGACTGTTGTGTTTTGACAGATTCTGTTTCTTTGTGTTGCCTGCTTATTTTGATGGCTCTATGGTTTTCTTTGATAAGTTTTTTCCATAGAAAAGTTGGAATACAGTAGATATAATACAAAATAAAAGAAGAATTGGTTTTATACAGCACTTATAGTAGTGGTTTGCTTTCTTTTACTAATGGATCTCACAAGGGTTTTGTTGAGTTTTGTGTGATTGAAGTTTTCAAGTTTTGCGTTTAACGACCATCGGTATTTTACTCGAGGCTATATTCTTATTTGTCACATGATATGTGTTTTGCTTGGTGCGTCTTGTATGATATGTTTCTTTGCTTGTTTTATTTTGTGTTTTAAGTCATCAATCCTTGCCGGACACACCTATTTGAGACAACCAAAATTATGTCTTGACTTGTTAGAATTGCTCTCTTTGCTTCACTTAAATTTTTATGAGCAATGGACTTGCTCTAATGCTTCACTTATATCTTTTTGATCACGGTGTGCTTAGTATTTTTGAAGAAATTCTCTCTTGCTTCACTTAAATTGTTTTGAGAGAAAGAAAATATGTTATGCTCATGATCTTCACTTATATTTGTTTGAGCTTATGAAAATCAACACATGAAAATTAGTCCCAAAGTGATAGATATCCAAGAAGGATAAAGAAAGAAAAAAAATTATGTCATGAAGATCATTGGACAAAATAAAATTGATTCTTAGTAATAGTTTTGAGATATGATGATGTAATATATGAGTTATGTTGAGGAGTAATTGTTCTCTAGTAAGAATATTGTTGTTAAGGTTTGTGATTCCCTATGCATGCACGAAAGTCAATAATCATGCAATGAAAATTATATCCTACTTGTGGTGCATTATTCGGTGTTAATTATGCTTAATGCTTGCTTATGAGATTATTTGTTTCTTGGTTGGTCGATTCTCAATCTTTTTGCTTGCCTTCATTTTGCACCAAGTATGACCTCTACTTGTGCATCCAAAATCCTTTAAACTAGTTTTGCCACATGAGTCCACTATATCTACCTATATGCGGTATTCTTCTACCATTCTAAGCAAATTTGCATGCGCCATATCTAATTTTAAAAATGAACTTCTCTTTTGTGTGTTTGTTTCGCTCGCGGAACGGTGACGAGTAGGTAATATTTTCCATGCTAGATGTGTTATTCTCACGACGAGTGTTTATTCACTTGTCATTGCACGAGAGAAAGGCACAGGTATTAGGGATGCCCAGTCCCGAAATGCAAAAATGAAATTACTTTATGTTGTCAAATAATAAATTCCTTGGAAAGTGTTGGTATGGAGGGTACCCGTGGATACGGCTAGCCATGGAAAGTGAAAGTTATGGTGGAAAATGGAATAAACTTTATTTTCTGTTTGGGAACCGCCTATGATATATCTAGCATGGAAAGTGTTGGGATGCTCCAAGTTGTTTTCGGGATGGATACACCTCCCAAAATGTTTTTATCTCTATTTTTCGCTTTGAGCTCTAGCACCTCTACAAATCCCTACTTCCCTCTGTGAAGGGCCTTTCTTTTACTTTATGCAATTTTTATTTTTGAAATTGAGTCTCCATCCCCTCTTATAAAAGCACCAACTAGGGGACAATATGATCGCACTTAAGTATTGGGTGTAGCTAATATTTGAGTGTGTTTCATGAATGGATCAATGTTTGAGCATGATGGGCTAGGGATAACTTGCTTCAGCATTGATATTTTGAAATACATGGTTACTTGTTGATATGCTTGAGTATCTAAATTATTATGTCAAAACTAGACTATTGCTTTGAATTACATAAACATCCAAATGTCCATGCTATAAAGAAAAGAATATGATATGACATGATAAACAACACTGCACATCAAAAATTCTATTTTTATCACTTACCTACTCGAGGACGAGCAGGAGTTAAGCTTGGGGATGCTGATACATCTCCAATGTATCTATAATTTTTGATTATTCCATGCTATTTTATTATCAATCTTGGATGTTTTATAATCATTATATAGTCATTTTATATCATTTTTTGGTACTAACCTATTGACATAGTGCCAAGTGCCAGTTGCTGTTTTCTGCATGTTTTTTACATCAGAGGAAATCAATATCATACGGAGTCCAAATGCCACGCCAATTTACGATGATTTTTTATGGACCAGAAGGAAGAAGTTGGGCCCCGGTTGCACCTGGGGGGAGTCCCGAGGAGGGGAAACCCACCAGGGCATGCCAGGAGGCCCAGGCACGCCCTGCTGGGTTGTGCCCACGTCGGGTGCCCCTTGGAGCACCACTTTGCTCTATAAATACCCCAATATTCTAGAAACCCTAGGGGAGTCGACGAAATATTGATCCAGCCACCGCAGAGTCCAGAACCACTGGATCCAATCTAGACACCATCATGGAGGGGTTCACCACTTCCATTGGTGCCTCTCAAATGATGCGTGAGTAGTTCTTTGTAGACCTTCGGGTCCGTAGTTAGTAGCTAGATGGCTTCCTCTCTCTCTCTCTCTCTGATTATCAATACAATGGTCTCTTGGAGATCCATATTATGTAAGTCTTTTGGCGGTGTGTTTGTTGGGTTCTAATGAACTTCGAGTTTATGATCAGTTATATCTTTTTATATCCATGAAAGTTATTTGAGTTTCTTTGATCTCTTATATGTGTGATTACTTATAGCCTCGTATTTCTTCTGCAATATTTGGGTTTTGTCTGGCCAACTTGATCTATTTATCTTGCAATGGGAAGAGGTGCCCGGTAGTGGGTTCGATCTTACGGTGCTTGATCCAAGTGACACAAAGGGAACCGACACGTATGTATCATTGCTACTAAGGATAAAAAGATGGGATCCATATCTGCTGCAATAGATAAATGGATCTTGTCTACATCATGTCATCATTCTTATTTCATTACTCCATTTTTCCATGAACTTAATACACTGGATGCATGCTGGATAGCGGTCGATGTGTGGAGTAATAGTAGTAGATGCAGGTAGGAGTCGGTCTACTAATCTTGGACGTGATGCCTATGTAATGATCATTGCCTTGATATCGTCATAATTATTTGAAGTTCTATCAATTTCCAAACAGTAATTTGTTCACCCACCGTTTGCTATTTTTCTCAAGAGAAGCCACTAGTGAAACCTACAGCCCTCGGGTCTCCTTTCTCATATAGTTGCCTTGCGATCTACTTTTTCCTTGCGTTTATTTTCAGATATATTAAACCAAAAAATACAAAAATACCTTGCTGCAATTTATTTGTTCCGCGATCTATTTATCCCATCTACAAATTTACCTCACGTCCTTTGCCTATCTTGAGGCGCCGTACCCCGAAAGGGATTGACAACCCCTTTAACACGTCGGGTTGCGAGGTGTTGTTATTTGTGTGCAGGGGCTATTTACGTTGTGTTGCTTGGTTCTCCTACTGGTTCGATAACCATGGTTTCATATCTGAGGGAAATAACTACCGCCGCTGTGCTGCATCATCCCTTCCCACTACAAAAAAAGACACATCCATGACATTTTGGGCCGAACGATATTTTTCTGTCATACTTATGACACTTTTATGACAATAATTGTGACAAAACCCGGTATCATCATAGATGTGGTGGGCTCCTACTTCTATGACAAAAAATCATGACAGAAAATGGGCTTTTCATCCTGGGCGGGCCGGAGACGCAGCTGCATGACATTCTTTGGGCCGTCCATGACGGAAAAAACCGTGATAGAAGCGAGGGCGAGGAAAATATCGGGAAGTTCCCGGTTACGGTGGGTGGTCGGGGGGCAAGCGATGCGCGTTTATTTCATACCGTACGCGCATGGGTGCAAGGCGTTGGGCTCTAACTGAACCCGAGTGAGGCGTCGCCTAACTGAACCCGGGCGATTGCACTGTAGGCTACGCATTACTGAACCCAAGCGATCGAGCGATTCCTTCGCTACTGCTGCTAACTGAAGCTGATTGATGCTGCCTCTGGATGAACAGTGAGCGTTGCTGGGGGGTTTGGATGAACAGTTAGCGTTGCTGGGGGGCTTGGATGAACAGTTCCCGGTGGGAGTGGATGAACATGACCCCATGGTTGTCTCTGGATGAATATGACCCCGATTGATCGAGCCGGTTGGGGCTGGATGAACAGGACCCCGTGGAGGGCTGGATGAACAGGACGACCCTGTGGAGGGCTATTTGAACAGGATGACCCCGTGGTGGAGGGTTGGTTGAACAGTAGATGGTGGAGGGCTGGATGAACAGTTACCCGTGGAGGGGTGGTTGAACAGGAGACCGTGGAGAGGGTTGTTTGAATAGTAGCCGGTGGAGTAGCACGCGGTGGAGGCTGGATGAACAGGAGGTCGTGGATGAACAGTCGCAGGTGGAGGCTGGAGGAGGTCGACGGTGGATGAACAGTAGCCCGTGGAGGCTGGAGGAGGTCGACAGTGGAGATGAACAGTATCCTGTGGAGTCCCGTTTTGCGGTATGCCACACCCCTCCTGATGAACAGGACCCCCCGTTTCGACCGTAGTTCTCCAACACAAGTCCCTTTCCTCTGTTTTGCGGTACACCACAGCCCTTCCGATCAACAGTACCCCGTTTTGACCATAGGAGGTCGAACACAAGTCCGTTTCCTCTGTTTTGCGGTATGCCAGACCCCTCCCAATGAAGAGGATCCCGTTTCGAACATGGCCGGTCGAACACAAGGCCATTTCCTTTGTTGTGCAGTATGCCAGGCCTCGTTTCCATCGGCTGTTCCATCCAAGCCCTCCCGATGAACACGACGCCATTCCGACCGAGCCGGTTGGCTCCGCATAAACATGACGACGATGCAGTTTCTTCATTCCGACCCAGCCATGTACACGAGCCCTGGCCGTACGTATGTGCGAGTAGGCGTTCGAGACCCCGCCCTTATGTACGTACTTGGCCGTATTTACTTTCTTGCACCCTGGCCGCTGTACGTACATGTATATCCTATGTGCACGCCTCTACTACGACACGTGCGCGCCTCTACATCGACTAGTATGTATGTACACGTTCACAACCAGAATGACAACACTACGTATGCTTAGACCAGGTGGGTCCCGACTGTCAGGCACTTCCTTGCGTGCGAAGATGTAGCTGGTGGGTACCAACAATCAGGGGGGCGAATCATTTTTTTCCCGGACGCACTTCCTTGCGTGTGAAGATGTAGCTGGTGGGTCCCAGCAGTCAGGGGGAAACATTTTTTTCATGAAATACGGTGGCCCGTCCGATGGGTCCCTGCTGTCAGGTGGAGGAATAATTATTTTTTGCGTAATAAGGAGGCACTTCCTTGCGGCCGCCATGGACCCAACTGTTAGCCTCTCCACATACAGTACTCTTTCGATGGAAGTCGGTCCTTGACCATGTTGACCACGCCGCACCGAGAGCATCAGGGCGGTGGACAACGGCGAGGCCTAGGAAGGGGATGACGTAGAGCTGGGGAAGACGCGGTAGTGGAAGCCCACGCGGAGAGGAGTACGAGGGTTCACTGGTTCGGCTGCGGTGTGAGGCCGCCGTCGCCGCAGGGCCTGGCCAGTGGTGCGAATAGTAGGGGGCGGTGAGGCCTCCGCGGCAGCACCGCCAGACACGGGAGGCAGGAGCATGCGGCACGACCGACTGCTTTGGGCGATTGGAGCAAGAATACCAGAGGTTGAAGAAGCACTACAGCCGTTGGATGGACATCGTACGGTCACTGGAGCTAGAATCGTTCATATTGACTAAGTTGACAAAGCCCTCCGTTCCCGTCAACTTAGTAGGCCCACAAGTCAGCCTCCCAGCAAGGAGGGTCCCATCTAGCAGGGGGAATATTCATTTTTTGTGCGTAATAAGGAGGCACTTCCTGTGGGTCCGAGCTGACAAAGGGGGAAACGTTTTTTCGCAAAATATGGTGGCCCATCCGGTGGGTCCCAGTAGTCTGGGGGGAAACATTTTTTCGCGAAATACGGTGGCCCATCCGGTGAGTCCCTGCTGTCAGGTGAAGGAATAATTATTTTGAGCGTAATAAGGAGGCACTTCCTTGTGGCTGCCGTGGACCCAGCTGTCAGCCTCTCCACGTACAGTACTCTTCCGATGGAAGTCGGTCTTTGACCACATTGACCACGCCGCGCCGAGAGCACCATGCCGGTGGTCGACGGCGAGGCCTAGGAAGGGGACGATGTGGAGCCGGGGAAGATGCGACAGTGGATGCCCACGCGGAGAGGAGTACAAGGGTTCATTGGTTTGGCTGCGATGTGAGGCTGCCGTCGCCGCAGAATAACAGGGGGTGTGGGTGAGTGGAGGGATGGCCTAGCCAGCAGTGGGAGTAGTAGGGGGCGGTGAGGCCTCCGCGGCAGCACTGCCGGCCATTGGAGGCAGGAGCAGTCGGCACGACCGGCGCTGCTTTGGGCGACTGGAGCAAGAAGACCAGAGGTTGAAGAAGCACGGCTATTTGATGGACATCGTACGGTCACTACAGCTAGAATCATTTACATTGGCTAGGTTGAACAGTAGACGGTGGAGGGCTGGATGAACAGGATGACCCCGTGGTGGAGGGCTGGTTGAACAGTAGACGGTGGAGGGCTGGATGAACAGTAGCCCGTGGAGGGGTGGTTGAATAGGAGCCCGTGGAGAGGGCTGGTTGAACAATAGATGGTGGAGTAGCTCGTGGTGGAGGCTGGATGAACAGGAGGCCGTAGATGAACAGTCGCAGGTGGAGGCTGGACGAGGTCGACGGTGGATGAACAGTATCCCATGGAGGCTGGAGGAGGTCGACGGTGGAGATGAACAGGACCCCGTGGAGGGCTGGATGAATCGGACGACCCCGTGGTGGAGGGCTGGTTGAATAGTAGATGGTGGAGGGCTAGATGAACTATAGCCCGTGGAGGGGTGGTTGAACAGGAGCCCGTGGAGAGGGCTTGTTGAACAGTAGCAGGTGGAGTAGCGCACGGTGGAGGCTGGATGAACAGGAGGCCGTGGATGAACAGTCGCAGGTGGAGGCTAGAGGAGGTCAATGGTGGATGAACAATAGCCCGTGGAGGCTGGAGGATGTCGACGATGGAGATGAACAGTATCCCGTGGAGTCCCATTTTGCGGTACGCCACATCCCTCCCAATGAATAGGACCCCCGTTTCGACCGTAGCGCTCCAACACAAGTCCGTTTCCTCCGTTTTGCGGTATGCCACACCCCTCCCGATCAACAGGACCCCGTTTCGACCGTAGGAGGTCCAACACAAGTCCGTTTCCTCTGTTTTGCGGTACGCCAGACCCCTCCCAATGAACAGGATCCCGTTTTGAACGTGGCTAGTCGAACACAAGGATGTTTCCTCGGTTGTGCTGTACGCCAGGCCTCGTTTCCATCGGCTGTTCCGTCTAAGCCCTCCCGATGAACACGACGACGCATTCCGTTCCGACCCAACCGGTTGGCTCCCCATGAACACGACGATGATGCAGTTTCTTCATTCAGACCCAGCCATGTACACGAGCCCTGGCCGTACGTATGTGCGAGTAGGTGTTCGAGACCTTGCCCGTATGTACGTACATGGCCGTATTTACTTTCTTGCACCCTGGCCGCTGTACGTACGTGTATATCCTATGTGCGCGCCCCTACTACGACACGCGCACGCCTCTACATCGACCAATATGTACATACAGGTTCGCGACCAGAATGACAATGCTATGTATGCTTCGATCAGGTGGGTCCCGCCTGTCAAGCACTTCCTTGCGTGCGAAGATGTAGCTGGTGGGTACCAGCAGTCAGGGGGGCGAATCATTTTTTTGCCCGGATGCACTTCCTTGCATGCGATGATGTAGCTAGTGGGTCCCAGCAGTCAGGGGGAAAATGTTTTTTTTCACGAAATACGGTGGCCCATCCGGTGGGTCCCTGCTGTCAGGTGGAGGAATAATTACTTTGCACATAATAAGGAGGCACTTCCTTGCGGTCGTTGTGGACCCAGCTTTCAGCCTCTCAATGTATAGTACTCTTCCAATGGAAGTCGGTCCTTGACCACGTTGACCACACCGCGCCGAGAGCACCAGGGCAGTGGACGACGACGATGCCTAGGAAGGGGACGACGCGGAGCCGGGGAAGACATGGCAGTGGAAGCCCGTGTGGAGAGGAGTACGAGGGTTCACTGGTTCGGCTGCGGTGTGAGGCTGCCATCGCCGCAGGGCCTGGCCAGCGGTGTGAATAGTAGGGGGCGGTGAGGCCTCCGCAGCAGCACAGCCGGCCACGGGAGGCAGGAGCATGCGGCATGACCGGCGCTGCTTTGGGCGGCTGGAGCAAGAAGACTAGAGGTTTAAGAACCACTACGGCCGTTGGATGGACATCGTACAGTCACTGGATCTAGAATCGTTCATATTTACTAAGTTGACAAAGCCCTCCGTCCCCATCAACTTAGTAGGCCCACAAGTCAGCCTCCGACCAAGGAGGGTCCCAGCTAGCAGGGGGAGTATTCATTTTTTTGTGCGTAATAAGGAGGCACGTCCGGTGGGTCTGAGCTGATAGAGGGGGGAACGTTTTTTCGCGAAATACGGTGGCCTGTCTGGTGGGTCCCAACAGTCTGGGGGAAACTTTTTTCACGAAATATGGTGGCCCGTCCGATGAGTCCCTGCTGTCAGGTGGAGGAATAATTATTTTGCGTGTAATAAGGAGGCACTTCCTTGTGGCTGCCGTGGACCTAGTTGTCAGCCTCTCCACGTACAGAACTCTTCCAATGGAAGTCGGTCGTTGACCACATTGACCACGCCACGCCAAGAGCACCACGGTGGTGGTCAACGGCGAGGCCTAGGAAGGGGATGACGCGGAGCCGGGGAAGACGCGACATTGGATGCCCACGTGGAGAGGAGTATGAGGGTTCACTGGTTCAGCTGCGGTGTGAGGCTGCCGTCACCATAGAATAACAGGGGGTGTGGGTGAGTGGAGGGATGGCCTGGCCAGCGGTGCGAGTAGTAGGGGGCGGTGAGGCCTCCGCGGCAGCATAGCCGGCCACGGGAGGCAGGAGTAGGTGGCACGACCGGCGCTGCTTTGGGCGATTGGAGCAAGAAGACCAGAGGTTGATTAAGCACTATGGTCGTTGGATGGACATCGTACGGTCACTGCAGCTAGAAACATTTATATTGCCTAAGTTGACAAAGCCCTTGGTACGCACCAACTTAGTAGGCCCACAGGTCAGCCTCCAAAATGGTGCGCCCCAGATGTGAGGGGGAGGAATCATTTTTTGGGCGGTCAAAGCTAGAATATCCGAGATTGAAGAAGAAGCACGACATTCGTTGGATAGACATTCAATGGCTACTGCTGCTAGAACCGTGTGTTGACTATAATAAGTTGACAAAGCCTTGCATACGCGTCAGCTTCTTTTTTTAGGGGACGCGTCAACTTAGTAGGCCCACAAGTGTGTGGCAGAGAACTTATAGCCCATTTGCGATTTGTAAGAATGTACAACCCATTTTTGAATTCTAATGGAATTTACTACAACCTATTTACAGTTTGTTAAAAGTACAACCCATTTTCTAGCTAGGACAATGATTAATAATTTCAACCAGCCATTCAAGACAGAATTCAATAAAATGTCCCACATTTTGATGGGATCCGAAATATTTTTATCCCGAAATTTCTAGTCAGATTAAATATAAATTTGTATTACGTAAAAATCCAACGAAATATTGCACGCGCAAGAATTAAAAATTAAGATTTTCAAAGTCCATAAATAATATTTTAGAAACTAATTTCGTGTTTGGTGCATTTTTTATATTTACTGCCCAGTTTTTATAATTACATCCCATTTATTATTTTTAAAAGCCCATTTTCCTGTTAAGCCTAATGCATCCCTCCTAGGAAAGATTTGCAGCCCAGCGGGGCGGAGAATAACAACTTTACCTTGCTTGGGTATTCCTCAAAAAATGTATAGCTGGGCTAGCCATTTTTATCTTGAAAAAAATTTAATATCTGGGCTGGATATCTGGCCTGGGCTAGACGGGCCGCAGCCCGCCCAGTTAATACCCTGCTCTCCTTTGAACAACAACAAAAACATCGCCAAGAAAAACTCTCCAGTGCTCACGCCTCAAAAACACAAATACTGCTCGAGTTGCTTGGTCCCAGCTATCGGCCGCACCTTGTGCAATTCTCTCGTTTATATTGACTACATAGGTTGACAATGGTGTGGGACCGTGATGTCAGGAAACCAGGAGGAAGCAAAAAAAATATAGTTGTACATAATAAGGAGGCACTTGCGTACGTATGGCTATGGCCCTAGTGGGTCCCTACTGTCATCCAGTCAAAATAAAGTCATCTCCTGAATCCTCATGTTCGTTTACCATGTTAACGATGCCCGGCGCCATGGTGAGCGCAACAACTCAAAGAACGACAGAGAGGGCCTCGCGGGCCCTACGGATGGTCTGATATAGCGCCCGCTGCTCATTTAGGAAGCCAGGATCATCGGACACCTATGAGCACCTTCTAGAGACTGAGACGACATGAAATGGTAAGTCCACGCTTGGGAGCTCTGGTTTATTTCATACCTGTATTAAGATACAAGTGTAATTTACTCGTCATCGGAAACAACGCGTAAAATACCGGCGTAATGAAACCGAGGGCCTGAGGTCTGTAAGTAAAACTGGCGGCTTACGCGTGTAATTTGAGAGACCAGTGTATATTTTACTAGTCGAAATCGACCAACCAAGAACTTCGCCTGAGACCATCTGCTTTTATTTACAAGTGTGAGTTTTACAAGTGGTTTTGGTTGGAAAACGACGATCCAATCACGACCTAAGATGATGAGGTGGTCGGAAGATCATATGGTTTCACGTCTAACCTACCCGACTTGTCGAAACATAAGACGATGCACTTCTTAAGCACGGAAACAACAGAAGAGGATGATCTTCTTAACAAGAAAATCACTGGCATTAGATCGACATGCCACAACATTCCAAGCTCAACTTTGCAACCAAACACAAGGCCTAGCATTACATAGACAATATTCAGAACAAACTCTTAACACAGGAATATCTCAGCAGAGTAACTATTTACTTCTAAACTGAACACAGGAATAGGAAAAAACGATCGACGCTGCTCACAGCAAAGGGCGTTCCACTCAAAAATATCAAATGCATGTCTTCTGGTTAACATCAATGAGCAAATTTTCACAAGGTTTTCCAATTCCAATATATTAAACTAATGTCTTCTTGCTAACATCAATGATTAAACTTTGACAAGCTTTTCCCATTCAAAATATGTAATGCCTATGATTGTGGAGTCATATCATGGCTTCTTGTACTTGTTTGGGCACCTTTTGCCCAGTGCACTCCATGTGTTGTAGAGTTGCCTATGCTCTCTGCAGACTAGTCATGTCACCAACGTCTACTAATACTTTGTAAAGCTTCTCGGTCATTCCTTCTGTAATGTAGCGCAAACAGTGACTGCTTCTTTCTGCAAAATGGAACAACCAACTAGACCCAGTAATGCAGCAGTTTTCCTTGGACACATTGGCTCCTTTTGTGCAGTTCAACTAAAATCAAAGTCGGAATAAAACCGAGCTTTAATTTTGATATCCCTGTAAGCAACAATAGGTATAAGGGAAACAATTACTGAGAAATAACGGTTGATGACTTGTACTCCCAGAAGAAAAGCATCTACTGATCTACTTTATCTTAATGGGAAACAAAGCACGAGAGTAGCAATTGTCCATCAGTGTGATTCATTCATATTGACTGAGACATTATCTTAACAATGCCTTGTTTCAACATGTATAAAGAACGACAAAGCAGAAAAGTACCATTCCTAAAACAATGCGATTGATTCATTTTAAAAGAGACATTATCTTAACAATACCTTAGTTAAACATGTAGAAAGAACAAAGGATAGTGCCATTCCTAAAACAATGCGACTGATTCGTTTTAACAGAGGCAAAAAAGGAATCAATTACTGGCCAATAAAGGAGGATGAAACATGCGGCCACAAAAATGGTAATCCCGCCAATCCCTAACAAGTGTTGCAGTTTTGAACTAAGATTCAGTAGTTAATTAATTCTGAGAGTGGCATTGCTTAATTTTACCAGCGGTATTAAATTAACAAAAAACATAAACAGTTCCAGGGGAGAGTGGATTCAACAACAGCATGTGCTTCCATCTACTTATAAAGGGGGTGATGCAGAGTTTTGTTGTAATATTTTTGCCTACTTAATGGTAAAATACAACAGTTCAATAGCTTAAATTCAACATTTATCCAAAAGAGTACCAATACAAGTAGCACAACATCTCAAAGCACACTGCACCATCATGTGGATGAAAGTCGGTACTGACCTTTCTTGACCAAGATTTGAAATAGTTCGGGAGGACGATTTGAACGAAATCCCAACACATATATGAAAATCCGATCTCCTTGCTGTTCCACCAAAATTAAGCAAAGTCGCCGGTGTGACATTCAAGTTGAACTGCACAAAAAACTCTTAAAACATAAGTGTTTCATGTAGAGAAGCAAAATGTCGCAATAGCAACAAGTTGAATAGATATTCCTGTTTAAACAGAGGCAAAAAATGAATCACTTACTGGCTAATAAAGGAGAACGAAACACGCGGCCACAAAAATGGTAACCCCGCCAATCGCTAACAAGTGTTGCAGTTTTGAAATAAGATTCAGTAGTTAATTCTGAGAGTGGCATTGCTTAATTTTACCAGCGGCATTAGATTAATGAAAAGCATAAACAGTTCCATGGGAGAATGGGCACAACAACAATATGTGTTTCCATCTACTTATAAAGGGGGTGATGCAGAGTTTGTTGTAACAAAGCAACAAGCACCATGTCTGGGTTGGTCCCATTTTTGTTCACTACTTAATGGGAAAAGATAACAATACAATGGCTTCAATTCAACATTTATTTAAAACAGTACCAATACAAGTAGCACAACATCTCAAAGCACACTGCACAATCATGTGGATGAAGGCTTGTATTGACCTTTCATGAGACGACCAACATAAAATAGGAATCTACCAACACGAATAGGAAATCCAATCTCGTTTTGTGCAGTTTGCTACATCTTGAGCTAGCGTTGGTTTTCCCCGAAGAGGAGAGGGTGATGCAGCAATTGTAGCGTAAGTATTTCCCTCAGTTTTGAGAACCAAGGTATCAATCCAGTAGGAGGCTCCTCAAAAGTCCCATGCACCTACACAAACAAACTGAGAACTCGGAACCAACGCCAATAAAGGGGTTGTCAATCCCTTCACGGCCACTCGCGGAAGTGAGATCTGATAGAGATAGAATGATAAGATAAATATATTTTTGGTATTTTATAATATAGATGCAAAAAAGTAAAGATGCAAATAAAGTAGATTGGAAGCAAATATGATAAGAGATAGACCCGGGGGCCATAGGTTTCACTAGAGGCTTCTCTCGAGATAGCATAAGTATTGCAGTGGGTGAACAAATTACTGTCGAGCAATTGATTGAAAAGCACATAGTTATGAGATTATCTAGGCATGATCATGTATATAGGCATCACGTCCATAACAAGTAGACCGACTCCTGCATGCATCTACTACTATTACTCCACACATCGACCGACTCCTGCCTGCATCTAGAGTATTAAGTTCATAAGAACAGAGTAATGCATTAAGCAAGATGACATGATGTAGAGGGATAAACTCATGCAATATGATATAAACTCCATCTTATTATCCTCGATGGCAACAATACAATACATGTCTTGCAACCCTTGCTGTCACTGGGTAAGAACACCGCAAGATTGAACCCAAAGCTAAGCACTTCTCCCATGGCAAGAAAGACCAATCTAGTAGGCCAAACCAAAATGATAATTCGAAGAGACTTGCAAAGATAACTCAATCATACATAAAAGAATTCAGAGAAGATTCAAATATTATTCATAGATAAACTTGATCATAAACCCACAATTCATCGGATCTCGACAAACACACCGCAAAAAGATATTACATTGAATAGATCTCCACAAGAGAGGGGGAGAACATTGTATTGAGATCCAAAAAGAGAGAAGAAGCCACCTAGCTAATAACCATGGACCCGTAGGTCTGTGGTAAACTACTCACAACTCATCGCAGGGGCAAGGATGTTGATGTAGAAGCCCTCCATGGTCGATTCCCCCTCCAGCAGAGTGCCGGCGAAGGCTCCAAGATGGGATCTCGCAGATACAGAAGGTTACGGCTGTGGAAATTGTGTTTCATGGTGCTTCTGGATGTTTTCAGGGTACGTAGGTATATATAGGAGGAAGAAGTACGTCGGTGGACGCCTAAGGGGCCCACGAGATAGGGGGCGCGCCCTATAGGGGGGGCCTATCTCGTGGGGTCCTCGGGAGCTTCTTGACTTGCACTCCAAGCTCTCCGGATCACGTTCGTTCCAAAAATCACGCTCCCGAAGGTTTCATTCCTTTTGGACTCCGTTTGATATTCCTTTTCGTCGAAATACTGAAATAGGCAAAAAACAACAATACGGGCTGGGCCGACGGTTAGTAGGTTAGTCCCAAAAATGATATAAATGTGTAAAATAAAGCCCATAAACATCCAAAAAGGGGTAATATAATAGCATGGAACAATCAAAACTTATAGATACGTTGGAGACGTATCAAGCATCCCCAAGCTTAATTCCTGCTCGTCCTCAAGCATCACCAAGCATAATTCATAATGTAATTTCTTTATTGTGGCATGAATGTTCAGATACAAATGAATACAAAATAAAAGTTCATAATGATAAAAGAAATAGTAACACTTCAAGCATACTAATCAAAGTAATCATGTCTTCTCAAAATAACATGGCAAAAGAAAGTTCATCCCTACAAAATCATATAGTTAGGCTATGCTTCATTTTCGTCACACAAAGATGTTCCCAACTTTTGTACCCCCGATGACAAGCCAAGCAATTGTTTCATACTTAAATAATCTCAAACTTTTTCAACCTTCACGCAATACATGAGCGTGAGCCATGGACATATCACTATGGGTGGAATAGAATATGATGATGGGAATTGTGTGGAGAAGACAAAAAAAGAGAAAGTCTCACATTGACGAGGATAATCAACAGGCTATGGAGATGCCCATCAATTGATGTCAACATGAGGAGTAGGGATTTCCATGCAACAGATGCACTAGAGCTATAAATGAATGCTCAACAAAATAAAACTAGTGGGTGTGCATCCAACTTTCTTGCTCACGAAGACCCAGGGCATTTGAGGAAGCCCATCGTAGGAATATACAAGCCAAGTTCTATAATGAAAAATTCCCACTAGTATGAAAAAGACAACTTATGAGACCCACTATATGATAAACATGGTGCTACTTTGAAGCACAATATATGTGACTCACTACATGGAGAACAAGGTGCTACTTTGAAGCACAAGTGTGGAAAAAGAGATAGTAACATTGCCCTTTTTCTTTTTTTTCTTTTTTTCTTTTTTTGGGCCTTTCTTTTTTTCTTTTGGCCTTCTTCTTTTTTCTCTTTTTTTCTTTGGGCAATGTTCTAATAATGATGATCATCACACTTTCATTGATTACAACATATGAATTACAACTCGAAACTAGAACAAGATATGACTCTATATGAATGCCTCCGGCGGTGTACCGGGATGGTGAAATGAATCAAGAGTGACATGTATGAAAAATAATGCATGGTGGCTTTGCCACAAATACTATGTCAACTACATGATCATGCAATGGCAATATGACAAAAGTAATGCGTGCCATAATGATGAACAGAACGGTGGAAAGTTGCATGGCAATATATCTCGGAATGGCTATGGAAATGCCATAATAGGTAGGTATGGTGGCTGTTTTGAGGAAGATATAAGGAGGTTTATGGTTGATAGAGCGTATCGTATCACGGGTTTTGGATGCACCGGCGAAGTTTGCACCAACTCTCAAGGTGAGAAAGGGTAATGCACGATACCGAAGAGGCTAGCAAAGGCGGAAAGGTAAAAGTGCGTATAATCCATGGACTCAACATTAGTCAAAAGAACTCATATACTTATTGCAAAAATTTAGAAGTCATTAAAAAATCAAGTACTATGCGCATGCTCCTAGGGGGATAGATTGGTAGGAAGAGACCATCGCTCGTCCCCGACCGCCACTCATAAGGATGCACAAGCCAGGTACAGTTCATGTTTCAAATTTGTTACACAACTTTAACCATACGTGCATGCTACGAGACTTGCTAACTTCAACACAAGCATTCTTTAAATTCATAATCACCCAACTAGCATGACTTTAATATCACTACCTCCATATCTCAAAACAATTATCAAGTATGAAGTTGATCATAGCATCCAATTCACTTCCAATGATAGTTTTTATTATACCCAACTTGGATGCTCATCATTCTAGGACCAACTTTATGATAATAGAAAATACCATGATGTTCTAAAAGACTCTCAAAATAATATAAGTGAAGCATGAGAGACTAGTAATTTCTTCAAAATTAAGACACCACCGTGCTCTAAAAGATATAAGTGAAGCACTAGAGCAAAAACTATCAAGCTCAAAAGATATCAGTGAAGCACATAGAGTATTCTAGCAAATTCTAATCAAATAGGCTTCTCCCAAAAGGTGTTTACAGCAAGGGTGATTGTGTTAAACTAGAAAGCAAAGACTAATATAATACACGACGCTCCAAGAAAAACACATATCATGTGGCAAATAAAAATATAGCTCCAAGTAAAGTTACCAATGAACGAAGACGAAAGAGGGGATGCCTTCCCGGGGCATCCCCAAGCTTAGGCTTTTGGCTATCATTGAATATCTTGGGGTGCCATGGCATCCCCAAGCTTAGGCTCTTGCCACCCTTTATTCCATAGTCCATAAAAGCTTTACCCAAAACTTGAAAACTTCACAACACAAAACTCAACAGGAAATCTTATAAGCTCCGTTAGTGAAAGAAAACAAAACCACCACATAAAGTACTGCAATGAACTCACTCTTTATTTATTTTTGTGTTAGACCTACTGTATTCCAACTTCCTTACGGTTTATAAACTAATTTACTAGCTATAGATGCATTGAAATAAGCAAACAACACATGAAAAACAGAATCTGTAAAAAACAGAACAGTCTGTAGCAATATGTAACTAACGCAAACTTCTGGAACTCTAAAAATCCTACCAAAATAGGACGTACTGGAAAATTTGTCTATTGATCAACAGAAAAAAGAATCAATGCAAAATCACGTTTCTGTGATTTATTGATTGTTTCTCGTGAGGGCAAAGTTTCTGTTTTTCAGCAGAATCAAATCAACTATCATCGTGGTTTATCCTATAGGCTCTACTTGGCACAAACACTAACTAAAAGATAAAAACGCATCTAAACAGAAGGTAGATGCAAGATTTATTAAATAACAGCAAGGAAAAATATTGGGTTGTCTCCCAACAAGCGCTTTTCTTTAAAGCCTTTTTAGCTAGGCATTGAGATTTCAATGATGCTCACATGAAAGACAAGAATTGAAGCACAAAGAGAGCATCATAAAACTTGTGACAAAACACACTTAAGTCTAACATACTTCCGATGCATAGGCATCTTGTAAGCAAACAAATTATCCAGACAAGCAAAGAAGCAAGGAAGAACAAAGAGATGATAGCAATCTCAACATGAAGATAGGTAATTTAGCAACATGAAAATTTCTACAACCATATTTTCCTCTCTCATAATAATTACATGTAGCATCATAAGCAAATTCAACAAAATAGCTATCACATAAAATACTTTCAACATGATCCACATGCATGCGAAGTTGACACTCTTCCAAAATAGTGGGATTAACATTAACTAAAGTCATGACCTCTCCAAACCCACCTTTATCAAAAATATCATAAGATTGAACATACTCCAAATATGTGGGATCTAAAGTTAACACTCTTCCAAACCCACTTTCAATATTATTGCAAACATGATTATCAATCTCATATTCATCAAGGGGCTTAAATAATTTTTCAAGGTTATAAGAAGAATCACCCCAATCATGATCATTGAAACAAGTAGTATACATAGCAAAACTAGCATCCCCAAGCTTAGGGTTTTGCATATTATTAGCACAATTGACATCAAGAGAATTTATAGGAAAATCATTGCAATCATGCTTTTTATTAAAGGAGTTATCGTGAATCTCTTCATAAATTTCTTCATCATAATTTTCAGATTCACAATTTTCAAGCAAAACTTCATAAAGATAATCTAGTGCACAAAACTCACTTGCAATTGGTTCAACATAATTGGATCTCTTAAAGAGATTAGCAAGCGGATGAGGATCCATAGATCTTAGGTTCTCTGTTTAGCAATAAATAAGCATCTATTCCAACCAAACGAGCAAACGAACGGGCAAGCAAAAGAGAGGAGAAGATTGGGAAAGAGAGGGCAAATAAAATGGCAAGGGTGAAGTGGGGGAGAGGAAAACGAGAGGCAAATGGCAAATAATGTAAATGCGAGGAGATGAGTTTGTGATGGGTACTTGATATTTCTTGACTTGAGCGAAGACCTCCCCGGCAACGGCGCCAGAAATCCTTCTTGCTACGTCTTGAGCTAGCGTTGGTTTTCCCGAAGAGGAGAGGGTGATGTAGCAAGTGTAGCGTAAGTATTTCCCTCAGTTTTGAGAACCAAGGTATCACTCCAGTAGGAGGCTCCTCAAAAGTCCCACGCACCTACACAAACAAACTGAGAACTCGCAACCAACGCAATAAAGGGGTTGTCAATCCCTTCACGGCCACTCGCGAAAGTGAGATCTGATAGAGATAGAATGATAAGATAAATATATTTTTGGTATTTTATAATATAGATGCAGAAAAGTAAAGATGCAAATAAAGTAGATTGGAAGAAAATATGATAAGAGATATACCCGGGGGCCACAGGTTTCACTAGAGGCTTCTCTCGAGATAGCATAAGTATTGCAGTGGGTGAACAAATTACTGTCGAGCAATTGATAGAAAAGCGCATAGTTATGAGATTATCTAGGCATGATCATGTATATAGGCATCACGTCCATAACAAGTAGACCAACTCCTACCTGCATCTACTACTATTACTCCACACATCGACTGACTCCTGCCTACATCTAGAGTATTAAGTTCATAAGAACAGAGTAACGCATTAAGCAAGATGACATGATGTAGAGGGATAAACTGATGCAATATGATATAAACCCCATCTTGTTATCCTCAATGGCAACAATACAATACGTGTATTGCAACCCTTTCTATGACTGGGTAAGAACACCGCAAGATTGAACCCAAAGCTAAGCATTTCTCCCATGGCAAGAAAGACCAATCTAGTAGGCCAAACCAAACTGATAATTCAAAGAGACTTGCAAAGATAACTCAATCATACATAAAAGAATTCAGAGAAGATTCAAATTATTCATAGATAAACTTGATCATAAACCCACAATTCATCGGATCTCGACAAACACACCGCAAAAAGAGATTACATCGAATAGATCTCCACAAGAGAGGGGGAGAACATTGTATTGAGATCCAAAAAGAGAGAAGAAGCCATCTAGCTAATAACTATGGACCCGTAGGTCTATGGTAATCTACTCACAACTCATCGGAGGGGCAAGGATGTTGATGTAGAAGCCCTCCGTGGTCGATTCCCCCTCCGGCAGAGTGCCGGCGAAGGCTCCAAGATGGGATCTCGTGGATACAAAAGGTTACGGTGGTGGAAATTGTGTTTCATGATGCTCCTGGATGTTTTCGGGGTACATAGGTATATATAGGAGGAGGAAGTACGTCGGTGGACGCCCGAGGGGCCCACGAGACAGGGGGCGCGCCCTAAGGGGGGGTGGCCCCCTATTTCGTGGGGTCCTCGGGAGCTTCTTGACTTGCAATCCAAGCTCTCCGGATCAAGTTCATTCCAAAAATCACGCTCCCGAAGGTTTCATCCCGTTTGGACTCCGTTTGATATTCCTTTTCTTCGAAATACTGAAATAGGCAAAAAAAACATATGGGCTGGGCCTCCGGTTAGTAGGTTAGTCCCAAAAATGATATAAATATGTAAAATAATGCCCATAAACATCCAAATGGGGTAATATAATAGCATGTAACAATCAAAAATTATAGATACGTTGGAGATGTATCACAGTTGCACTGAAATCAAGCAAAGTGTTTCGCGTAGCGAAGCAAAATGTCGCAATAGCAACAAGTTGAATAGATATCCCTATTTTTACAGAGACGAAAAAGGAAATAATTACTTGCCGATAAAGGAGGATGAAACAAACAGTGACAGAAAGAAGCATCTAACTTATCTTGATGGAAAACAAAGTAGGATAGTAGCATTTCTAAAATGGTTACATTGATTCATATTAACAGAGACGTTCTCTTAAAACAACATTCGTTAAAAAATTTAATTTACTTTTAATAGTGGCATTGCTTCAAATTTCTGGCGGCATTCTTAGATGAACAACATCAAAATAGTTGTATGGGACTTGCCAGCACCATGTGCGTCCACACGTATAAATGGGTGATGCAGAGTATGTAGCCAAGCAGCATATCTGCGTTGGTCCCATATTTGTTCCCTTTGAACCTTTTTCCTATGTGAGGGCACCAAATCTAGTCCTGCACAAACTACCTGACCCCCCGGTTTCTTTCCCTTCTCAACAAAGAGATCGGTTCCTTACAGATGTGTGTACTGGGTTACCCCCTTTTCCCTTTTTGACCAACAAAGCGGCTGGATAGCCAGTCTATACTACTTTCGGTCCCTCCTTTCCTCATTGAACCACATCCTAGATTCATGCTCCACCCCACTGCACACTTCTTTCCTCTTTGAACCAAGACCTAGATTCGACTATAGATCGAAAAAGATCCACATGCAGCTAGAGCAACGACAGTTTCAAAGAAACTTATACCTTAGGGTCGTCGGGATGTGGCAAGGCGTGCGGCGGGAAGCTAGATCTGCCCACACTACATACGACAGCAAGGTAGAAGGGGTGAGTGGTCCTCCCGCACAGGCACTGGGTGAAAGAGAACAGCACAGCCGGTAGTGGATTGCCTCCCTCGCCAAAGGCGATAGTGTGAATGCTGCACCTCCTCCCTTCCCGGTGTGACGAGATCTGGACGCCTCCTTACACCAGCTGTGAGGGGGGGGGACAGAGACAAGAGGCCAACACAATCTTGTTTAGATCTGGTGAAGAGAGGGTGAGAGACTATGAATATAGCAGACCCTAGCAAAGGAACGCTGAGCCTCCAGCGTGTATATATATATGTAGTGCGGCGAGAGTGTGGAGAGTGCAAACCCTAGCGAACAAGCGCCGATGCTCCAGCTTATATATATACTGTAGTACGGACTGAGCTCCGGTGCCTTAACTGCACCTACTTTTGGCTGTATGACAGGTGGGCTAGCCACATTTTGGGCCCACCTGTCATAAACCCAAAGGCAAGTGCACTAAAGTCAATGAAGCCGCGTCCATATAGTACTCGTGTATATGACTAATATAATATGGAGCGGTTTTCTTATTCTCTCCATAAAAATCGTTTTAAATTGTGTAAGTACGAAATGAAACTCTTTATTCAACATACCAGTGAAGAAAACTACTACTTCCGATGAACTAACGATCCATGCATCCTGGTCGCACTTCCTGTCCTTCACATGCGGTACACTACCCTCCCTTAAGTGAACAACCACACATGCACCAAATTATCGGAAACATGTGAGAGTGTGTACAAATAAAGAATTTTAATTTCAATTATCGGAAAGGCTTGAGAGTATGTACAGTTTGCCCTCTCTAATAATTATGGTTTGTTGTGTTCGGCCTAAACTAGGTCAAACTTTACAAAGTTTGACTTCAGTCAAATATAATATGCAGAGTAAATAGAAATGGAGGGCTACTACGTCCATCCGGGTTTTTAGTCCACACCATTTTCTTAATCAAAGTTAATAGCTAGACAAATAAAATTACAGGGGAGCTGGAGACAAAGTTGTGAGAAGGCTTAGAAATCAATACAAAACTTATGCTCTTAGTACCAACGTCGATCCTTCTTCGAGGAAACATTTGGTTCATAGCCAATTGTGTGATAAAATTGCACCAACGTGAAAGACGACTGCGTCTCCAACGCAACCAAGGTGAACTAACAAAGGATATCATCTTTATGGGTAACAAGCAAAGATCACTAATGGAAGATAGCTTGTTGTTCATTGAAAATCGATCAGCTTCACCAGCCGACGCAACCATGAGGCGCAACCATGAGCATCAATAGGTCATGCTGGTGATGCACTGATGCATCATCCATTTGGCATCAAGTTTGGGTGAGGCACCTATGAAGTTCAACAAATCCTCACCGTGGTCTGTTTCTTCTCAGTAATCAAGCTCAAGGAACGAAGAACCACGTGCCAGAGGACAGTGAGGCGGAACAACAACGGCCATCCAATTTTGTGCAGTTCCACTAAAATTGAGGAAGACATGCCCAGGTATGGAGATACACATCGCTGCTTCCAAAAATATAAAAAAGGGATATAGTGTTGTTACTTTGTTTTACAAGATTAACAACGACATCTCAATTGTTAATAAGAATTAATGAAAAGTACACCAACAAACATAAGCATCATGATTATCGATACATCTCCAACGTATCTATAATTTATGAAGCATTCATACTATTATATTATCTGTTTGGAATGTTTATGGGCTTTATTATACACTTTTATATTATTTTTGGGACTAACCTATTAACCGGAGGCCCAACCCATATTGCTGTTTTATTGCCTATTTTAGTGTTTCAAAGAAAACGAATGTCAAACGGAGTCCAAATGGAATGAAACCTTTGGGAGTGTTATTTTTGGAACGGAAGCGATCCAAGGGACTTGGAGTTGAAGTCAAGGAAGCTTAGAGGTGGCCACGAGGGTGCCCCCCTACTGGGCGCGACCCTGTCTTGTGGGCCCCTCAAGGCTCCCCGACCGACTTCTTTCGCCTATATATTCCCATATACCCTAAAAACATCGAAGCGAACAATAGATCGAGAGTTCCGCTGCCGCAAGCCTCTGTAGCCACCAAAAACCTCTCGGGAGCCTGTTCCGCCACCCTGCCGGAGGGGGGGATCCCTCACCGGTGGCCATCTTCATCATCCCTGCACTCTCCATGACGAGGAGGGAGTAGTTCACCCTCGGGGCTGAGGGTATGTACCAGTAGCTATGTGTTTGATCTCTCTCTCTCGTGTTCTCTCTATGGCACGATCTTGATGTATCGCGAGCTTTGCTATTATAATTGGATCTTATGATTTTTCTCCCCCTCTACTCTCTTGTGATGAATTGAGTTTTCCTCTTGAAGTTATCTTATCAGATTGAGTCTTTAAGATTTGAGAACACTTGATGTATGTCTTGCCGTGCTTATTTGTGGTGACAATGGGATATCACGTGATCCACTTGATGTATGTTTTGGTGATCAACTTGCGGGTTCCGCCCATGAACCTATGCATAGGGGTTGGCACACGTTTTCATCTTGACTCTCCGGTGGAAACTTTGGGGCACTCTTTGAAGTACTTTGTGTTGGTTGAATAGATGAATCTGAGATTGTGTGATGCATATCATATAATCATGCGCACAGATACTTCAGGAACAATGGAGTATCTAGGTGACATTAGGGTTTTGGTTGATTTGTGTCTTAAGGTGTTATTCTAGTATGAACTCTATGATAGATTGAACGAAAAGAATAGCTTCATGTTATTTTACTACGTACTCTTGAATAGATAGAACAGAAAGGATAACTTTGAGGTGGTTTCATACCCTACCATAATCTCTTCGTTTGTTCTCCGCTATTAGTGGCTTTGGAGTGACTCTTTGTTGCATATTGAGGGATAGTTATATGATCCAATTATGTTATTATTGTTGAGAGAACTTGCACTAGTGAAAGTATGAACCCTAGGCCTTGTTTCCTACCATTGAAATACCGTTTACGCTCACTTTTATCATTAGTTACCTTGCTGTTTTTATAATTTCAGATTACAAAAACCTATATCTACCATCCATATTGCACTTGTATCACCATCTCTTCGCCGAACTAGTGCACCTATACAATTTACCATTGTATTGGGTGTGTTGGGGACACAAGAGACTCTTTGTTATTTGGTTGCAAGGTTGCTTGAGAGAGACCATCTTCATCCTACGCCTCCCATGGATTGATAAACCTTAGGTCATCCACTTGAAGGAAATTTGCTACTGTCCTACAAACCTCTACACTTGGAGGCCCAACAACGTCTACAATAGGAAGGTTGTGTAGTAGACATCAAGCTCTTTTCTGGCGCCGTTGCCGGGGAGGTGAGTGCTTGAAGGTATATCTTTAGATCTTGCAATCGAGTCTTTTAGTTTCTTGTTTTATCACTAGTTTAGTCTATAAAAGAAAATTACAAACAAATGGATTTGAGTCTGTCTCATACGCTTCATCTTTTTAATATCTTTCGTGAGAATGATGAAAAGGAAAATTGTGCTCAAGTGCTAGAAGAAGAAATCTATAGAATGTTTGATACTAAATCTTTGAATGATGAGCATGATTGCAATGTTGTTAATATGAACTCCTCGAATATCCATAGTACTAATGATAATTGCACTAGTCATGATGAAAATATCTCTTATAAGCATGTCGATTTTTGTGGAGAGCATTGGGTTTGCATGGACACACCAAATAGAGAAGATAGATATTGCAAGAGGCATAAGCGTTTAGAAACTAAATTGTTGCAAGAAAGGCTAGATGTGTGTGCTGAAAGATTCAATATTTTTCGCGCTCCTTGTGAACTTTGCAATGAACGTGGTCATTTAATTCTCCAATGCAAACTGTTTCATGATCGAATCGTGTCCAAAAATTGTGATAACTTGATTACCCTTGAGCATCATAAAGAGCTTAGTCTTTTTTTGGGGTATGAAGAAATGAAACGTATAACCGAGGGTATTCCAAAATCTAATCTTGATAGATTTTTTGATTTTGATCTAGAGGATGTTTATATGTATTGTGTGGTGAATTGCATTGAAAATCCTTATATTGCCAATTACGTAAAGAAAAGAAAGCAAATAGAAGATGAAGAGAATACTAATGGAAGGGAAGAGACTTCCCATTATCCTCCTATTATTTCTTGTGATGAATCAGGTAAGGAGGATCCTTCTATTCACCAATCTCATCAATAAGGAGCTCAAAGAAG
Source organism: Triticum aestivum (assembly GCF_018294505.1). Lineage (NCBI taxonomy): Eukaryota > Viridiplantae > Streptophyta > Magnoliopsida > Poales > Poaceae > Triticum > Triticum aestivum. Next base: position 81,355,082 of record NC_057807.1, on the reverse strand, counting down.
AAGGTTGAACCCACACATAATGTGAAAAAGAAAAGGAAAAGAAGGAGCAACAAACGTAGAAAGGCATCTCTCCCAAATGATGTTGCTCCTACTACTCATTGTGATGATGATAATTGCTATCCGATTGGTGCTATACATACTATTAATGATGAGAGTGATTATGCTTATGATATGAAAAGGCCCAAGCTTGGGGAAGATATGTTTGATGAGGATGGCATATTTGAGAATTTATTTGCTGAAATTAATGTTTGTCCCAAGCTTGGGGATGCTACGTTTAATGAAGATGATAATTTTAGCATCCCAAGTATTGATATGCAAGGTTGTTATGAGGATAGCATGCCTCTTACCTATGATGATTATATTGATGAAAGTGGGTTTGGAAGAGTGTCAAATTTAGGAAGTAGTTATCCCACTATTTTGGACGATGTTGAATCTTATTGTGATGAATATGAAAGTGGATTTGGAAGAGTGTCGACTTTATTTAGTGATGATTCCACTATCTTGGAAGAGGTTTCAATCGATTATGATGAGAACGAAGTTGCTACTTATGATGATTATTGTGATGAAACTTATGCTATAAAAGTAGTGATGATTATATTTATAAAACTTTTCATGATTATGATTACCCTTTTTCTGAACTTTACTCTTTTAATGTGGAAACAATTTATAGTATTCAAGTCTCTTATGATACCCCCACTATTCCGAATAAGAAGAATTTTGGTTATGTGGAGAGTAGTAAATTTTCTATGAAAGTAGATCATGAAAAGAATGCTTTATGTGCTAGTTATATTGTTGAATTCATTCATGATGCTACTGAAAATTATTATGAGGGAGGAACTTATGCTTGTAGGAATTGCAATAATACCAAGTTTCCTCTCTATGTGCTTAAAGTTTCGAAGCTATGCTTGTTTTGCCTTCCTATGCTAGTTGATTATTGTTCCCATAAGTTGTTTGCTCACAAAATCCCTATGCATAGTAAGAGGGTTAGACTTAAATTTGCTAGTCATATTCTTCATGATGCTCTCTTTATGTTTCAATTCTTATCTTTTATGTGAGCATCACTGAAATCATCATGCCTAGCTAGAAAGGCATTAAAGAAAAGCACTTGTTGGGAGACAACCCAATATTTACCTTTACTGTTTTTGTGTGTACACATGATTATGCTACTGTAGTAATAATGTTTTATAGCTTTTGTTTCAATAAAGTTCCAAGTAAGACTTTTAGGATACCTTACGATGATAGTTGTGTTGATCCTGCTGAAAATCAGAAAACGTTTGCAACCAGTAAATTAGTTTTGATGATTCACAGAAACATGCTTTTGATCTGATTCTTTTTTCTATGGATTCGCACACAAATTGGTTAGGACTTCCTAATTTGGTAGGATTTTTGATGTTCCATAAGTGTACGTTTGATACAGATTACTACAGACTGTTCTGTTTTTGACAGATTCTGTTTTCTATGTGTTGATTGCTTATTTTGATGAATCTATGAGTAGTATCGGAGGGTAAGAACCATAGAGAAGTTGGAATACAGTAGATATTACATCAATATGAATTTAGAATGAGTTCATAATAGTACCTAAGTGGTGATTTATTTTCTTATACTAATGGAGCTTACGAGTTTTCTGTTGAGTTTTGTGTTGTGAAGTTTTCAAGTTTTGGGTAACGATTCGATGGACTATGGAATAAGGAGTGGCAAGAGCCTAAGATTGGGGATGCCCAAGGAACCCCAAGTAAATATTCAAGGACAACCAAGAGCCTAAGCTTGGGGATGCCCCGGATGGCATACCCTCTTTCGTATGCGTTCATCGGTAACTTTACTTGGAGCTATATTTTCATTCACCACATGATATGTGTTTTGCTTGGAGCGTCATTTTCTTTTTTTAGTATTTTATTGATGTTATTTAGAATAATGTTTTGCATCTATATTTTCAATAAAAATGTCAAGGATAGCCTTTACCATGCTTATTTGGCTAGTATACATGTTGCTGTTTGAAAACAGAAAGTTTACCGCTGTTGCAAAAATTCCCTAGAAAAGTCAGAGAATGATATAATGTTGAAACTTTTTTCATATTGAGCTCTGATAAATATTCTACAGTGAGGTATTTTGTTCATAATTTTTGGAGTTAGGGAAGCATGATCAATCTTGTATTCTTTACAGACTGTACTGTTTTGGCAGATTGCTGTTATGTTTGCATTGTTTGCATATGTTTGCTTGTTTAATGATTCTATTTGAGGACAGGAGTATTAAACATGCAGATAAATTTAGTATGAAATGTTGAATAATAATTTTAACGATTTGTTACAGTAGAGAATGATAAGGTTTTTCATTGGTTTATACTAACCTATCTCACGAGTTCTTGTTGAGTTTGGTGTGGATGAAGCTTTCGAGATTTAGGAAACCGAGGTATAAAAGGAATTAAGGAGACACAAAAGCTCAAGCTTGGGGATGCCCAAGGCACCCCAAGATAATATTTCAAGAAGTCTCTAGATCTAAGCTTGGGGATGCCCCGGTATGCATCCCACCTTTCTTCTTCAATAACTATCGGTTAGTATCGGTCGAACCTAAGTTTTTGCTTCTTCACATGAGTTGTGCTATCCTTGCAATGTCATTTTATTTTGTTTTGCTTGCTGTTTGAATACAATACCAAGATCTGAAATTCTGAAATGAGAGAGAGTGATCACATAGTTAAATAATTATTTAACTACTCATTGATCTTCACTTATATCTTTTTGGAGTAGTTTGTCATTTACTCGTGTGCTTCACTTTTATCCTATGAGTAAATGGTTGAATGAGTTGAATGTCATAAATCTGAAATTATATATGTTTCATTTGATTTTCCCACGGGTAGTAATGACTTCACATCTAAGAAGTAGAGGTCGTAAATTTATTGAAAGTTAGCAAGCATTGTATTGGTCACTTGAACAATTCATGAAAGAATATTGAAGGAAGAGAGATTTCACATATAAATATACTATCTTGGACATCTTTTATAATTGTGGGCACTCATTAAGTATGACATGCTAAAGAGTCGATGTTGGACAAGGAAGACAATGTAATGGGTTATGTTTTCTCACATCTCAGTTAAAGTATATTGTCATGGATCATTCAAACACGTTGAGCTTGCCTTTCCCCCTCATGCTAACCAAAATTCCTTGCACCAAGTAGAGATACTACTTGTGCTTCCAAATATCCTTAAACCCAGTTTTTTCCATGAGTGTCCACCATACCTACCTATATGCGGTATTTACCTGCCGTTCCAAGTAAATTTGCATGTGCCAAACTCTAAACCTTCAAATAATAATCTGTTTTGTATGCCCGAATCGCTCATGTAGCGACTAGGGGCTGTCAGTATCTTCCATGCTAGGTGGGTTATTCTCAAGATGAGTGGACTCTGCTCATCATTCACGAGAAAAATGGCTGGTAACCGGGATGCCCAGTCCCATGATCAAAATATCAAAATCAAATCAAAAATAATTAAAACAAAACTCCCCCAAGACTGTTGTTGGTATGGATAGTACCCCGTTGTTTCGGATGGCCGTGGAGTGTGATTGTTGGTGGAGGGGGAGTAAAAACTTCACCATTTTTTTGGGAACCGCCTATAATGTATGTAGTATGGAAGATATTGGGAACTCTTGGTTGTTATGTTGACAATGAGATCATACCTCTCAAAATTATTTATCTCTATTTCAAAATCGAGCTTTGGAACCTCTGCAAATCCCTGCTTCCCTCTGCGAAGGGCCTATCTTTTACTTTTATGCAAGAGTCAAGGTGATCTTCACCTTTCCCTTTTTCATTTTATCCTTTGGCAAGCACCTCGTGTTGGAAAGATCCTGATATATATATCCAATTGGATGTAAGTTAGCATGAACTATTATTGTTGACATCACCCAAAGGTGAATACGTTGGGAGGCAACATTATAAGCCCCTATCTTTCTCAGTGTCCGATTAAAACTCCATAACCATAAGTATTGCATGAGTGTTATTAGCAATTGTAGAAGACTATATGATAGTTGAGTATGTAAAGTTTTCTAAATTAAAGCTCTAACATAGACCCTTCCTGAAAATAAGATGAATTGTAATTGTTTGATGACTAAGAATGAAGTTTGCTAGTTTTCAAGAAAGTTTATGGTCTATGCTTTAACATGTGAATAGCTTGTTACTTGATCTTGAGAAGTTGTATGAGATGAACTACTGTTATGACATATAATCATGCTAGAGAAGGTGATTGAAATTATCATTGATCAAACTTGTGCACCTGCTAGCATTCACACTTCATAAATTCTTTCTATTATCATTTACCTACTCGAGGACGAGCAAGAATTAAGCTTGGGGATGCTGATACGTCTCCAACGTATCTATAATTTATGAAGCATTCATGCTATTATATTATGTGTTTTGAATGTTTATGGGCTTTACTATACGCTTTTATATTATTTTTGGGACTAACCTATTAACCGGAGGCCCAGCCCATATTGCTGTTTTAGTGCCTATTTCAGTGTTTCGAAGAAAAGGAATATCAAACGGAGTCCAAACGGAATGAAACCTTCGGGAGCGTTATTTTTGGAACAGAAGCGATCCACGAGACTTGGAGTTGAAGTCAAGGAAGCTTCGAGGTGGCCACGAGGGTGGGGCCGCGCCCCCTATCTCGTGGGCCGCTTGAGGCTGCCCCGACCGACTTCTTTCGCCTATATATTCCCTTATACCCTAAAAACATCAAAGCGAACAATAGATCGGTAGTTCCGCCGCCGCAAGCCTCTTTGGCCACCAAAAACCTATTGGGAGCCCGTTCCGGCACCCTGCCGGAGGGGGGATCCTTCACCGGTGGCCATCTTCATCATCCCGGCGCTCTGCATGATGAGGAGGGAGTAGTTCACCCTCGGGGCTGAGGGTATGTACCAGTAGATATGTGTTTGATCTCTCTCTCTCTCTCTCTCTCTCTCTCTCTCTCTCTCTCTCTCTTTCTCTCTCTCTCTCGTGTTCTCTCTATGGCACGATCTTGATGTATCGCGAGCTTTGCTATTATAGTTGGATCTTATGATGTTTCTCCCCCTCTACTCTCTTGTGATGAATTGAGTTTTCCTCTTGAAGTTATCTTATCAGATTGAGTCTTTAAGATTTGAGAACACTTGATGTATGTGTTTCCATGCTTATCTGTGGTGACAATGGGATATCACGTGATCCACTTGATGTATGTTTTGGTGATCAACTTGCGGGTTCCACCCATGAACCTATGCATAGGGGTTGGCACACATTTTCGTCTTGACTCTCCGGTAGAAACTTTGGGGCACTCTTTGAATTACTTTGTGTTGGTTGAATAGACGAATCTGAGATTGTGTGATGCATATCGTATAATCATGCCCACGGATACTTGAGGTGACATTAGGGTTTTGGTTGATTTGTGTCTTAAGGTGTTATTCTAGTATGAACTCTATGATAGATTGAACGGAAAGAATAGCTTCATGTTATTTTACTACGGACTCTTGAATAGATAGAATAGAAAGGATAACTTTGAGGTGGTTTCGTACCCTACCATAATCTGTTCGTTTGTTCTCTGCTATTAGTGGCTTTGGAGTGACTCTTTGTTGCATGTTTAGGGATAGTTATATGATCCAATTATGTTATTATTGTTGAGAGAACTTGCACTAGTGAAAGTATGAACCCTAGGCCTTGTTTCCTACCATTGCAATACCATTTACGCTCACTTTTATCATTAGTTACCTTGCTGTTTTTATAATTTCAGATTACAAAAACCTATATCTACCATCCATATTGCACTTGTATCACCATCTCTTCGCCGAACTAGTGCACCTATACAATTTACCATTGTATTGGGTGTGTTGGGGACACAAGAGACTCTTTGTTATTTGGTTGCAGGGTTGCTTGAGAGAGACCATCTTCATCCTACGCCTCCCACGGATTGATAAACCTTAGGTCACCCACTTGAGGGAAATTTGCTACTGTCCTACAAACCTCTGCACTTGGAGGCCCAATAACATCTACAAGAAGAAGGTTGTGTAGTAGACATCAATTATCTTGATGGGAACTAAAGCAGGATACCCGAGAAAAAATCATTTCTTCATTTAACCAGTGATAGTATTGGATTAGCAGCAGCAATAGGAGCATATGGACAATGACCGCACAACCACCAAGTACTTTTTGTCGAAACAACATGTATACCTCCAGCGAGACATAAATCAGGACAACTTTTCGAGTGGCATTTCCTCTATAATAGTAGGTGATGTTGGACCAGCCGACGAACCCTAGCTACTATACATGGGGAGCTAGGGAGTAGTCACATAGAAGAAAACCTGCATGCAGCGACCTGGGGAGCTGGACCAGTACAAGAAGTCATAACTCAGGTGGGCGAGATGTCGCTTAGGCGGGCGGGCGGGATCTACCCACACGTTGGCAGTGAACAAGGGTGTGGAAGTCCTTCGTCCGTGCCAGCGCCGGCTCCCAGAGGATGGTGCACATCGGCTTCCTCCATCACCGACGGCGACAATGTCAATGCTGCACCTCCTCACCTATCACAGCGGACAGGATTCGGCCGGATCTGTGACCACCGGTGAGGAGAGAGATAGAGTGGACACTATCAACTTGTTTTGATATGGAGAGGGTGAGAGAGCGAGACGCGAGAAACTCTATCAAACAAGAGGCTATAATGGAGTAAAAAAATCTCTGCATAGCAGTGGTTTTAAATAGAATACGCGTGTTCCCGGAAAAAAGAAATGAAAACTGGCGAACAATTTTTTAACGTATTAAGAAATAAAACTCGATCAAAAACACGCCCCGCTTCCAGGTCGCGAGAGTCATCGCACACACACACATAGACATATACATGCATATCCGTGTTTACGTAAAATTCCATTTCCATCTCTATCTCCAATCATATTTGTCCAACTAACACATTATTTATGTTTTTAATTATATACACAACAATATTAATGTACAACATCTCTTGTTTGCGAGTGTCTGGACCGCTGCCACGGCCACTCCTGACCAACCCAAACCCTCTTCATCACCCGCGCGTGCTTCTCGCCCGAAACAGTCAGTGCCGCATTCATGCCCGGCCAGAGCGAACGCGACCTCTCACTGGTGTCGGCATTGAAGCGGCACGCTGGCCGAGATAGTGTGGCCCGCGCCGCTTCCTGGTGCATGCAACTACTCCGTGTTCAAAGGTCACAATAGCCGGCCATAACATGCATGTAAAAAGTTCTTGGGGGTCCGTGCTATAGCTAGCTGTCCTCCCCCAACTCGTCAATCTCTTCCAGTAGTGCTAGTACTCCATGGCGCGATCCATCGACAAGCAGGCAGGAAAGTTATCGTATACTCGGTTTGCGGTGAGTGGCATGCCGAGCGACCGTGTGGGGTTGAGCCATGGAGGAGGGTGAGACATGAACGCGACAGACATGATTTAAACATTGGTTTTGCTCGATGGCACGATCCAACGAAACGAAACGTTGGTTTCTCTCCGTTTCCCTTTTTTTCTCCGGAAAAACGGAAACTTTCCACTCCATTTTCATTCCTACTCCAAGGTTGCCCCGTTACAACATTCCATCAAATACAAAGGAAAACTAACACGCATGCTGATGCATCTCAATGATTCACAGATCATAGCAAATATTTACTTCACAACTAAAGACAAAAGTTGTGAGAGCGTGTACGAAAGAAAAACTACTGATGGGGTCACTACGACTTAAACCCTAAACCCTAAACAGGATTTAATTTCTTGGCCAGGTAGAACCTGTCGAAGGAAAGATGGCTGGCACCCTTGGATCATATGATGCTTTTGTGCAGTTCCACTAAAATCGAGCTGAGCATCCCTGATGGAAAAGATATTGAAGAAGTGTGATTAGAATAATAGTATTGGCACTAGTTCATGAGACATAAACTCATTGCAAGTAGAAGCCGATAGAAGTAGAGAAAGATCAACATGGAGATGGAGCTACGTGGGGAGCTGCGGCAGTGGAGCAAGCCAACTCCAAAAGGAAGATGGACTACCTGGGACATCGGGCTGTAGCTATAAGGGTAGTTGGGACGCGGCATCGGCCCATACTGCGGTGACCCCCGATTGGGACGCACCGACTGTGGGTTTTCTCCCTTTCCGATGTCGACTGCGTCTACGCAGAACATTGTTCCCTTCTCCCAGTTGCGGGATCAGGCCGGATATGTGACCAGCAGTGTGGCAACCGTCGTTCTATGCTTGTGAAGAGAGCAACCCAAGTAAGCAGGCTTGTAGCTTAGGCTCCTGCTAGTGTATATATAGTGGTTTTCTTTTTCCCTCCGTATCAACCATTTTATATTGTGTACGTGTCATTGAAGAGTGAAATGATGGTTGCTTCTTCCAACTAACTTACTTTGTGATTTGACTGCTCCTTAGTGGCCCCTACACATACCCCCCCTACGTGTATGCATCAGTCACACGTACACATGGATGCAAAAACGCGCGCAACGCCCTAATGCATGCATGCCCGAGCACACGACGAAACACACACGGTCACGCTCAAGTGCTCAACCTATATGTGCATGCACACATATACTCAGCCAGGGTGAGCTAGTGACTGTATAAACACCGGAAAATGTATATATTGAGCGCAATGAGCGTATTATGAAGTCCACCGACCATATTTTTATAAATATACAGTGACAGACAGTGTATTTATCTCATTTGAAATTAAGCCATATTAACCGGAGAGGAGGCAGTATGGACTAGCATTACTTTGCTGTGTCCCGTCAACTTGCCAAACGAGGAGAATCTTGCAGGACGGGAGAAGCTTGCGCGCGGTGGCTCGCAAGACAAGGAGAAACTTTTGACTAATGCAAACTCTCCCTCGCTCAGGTGGTGGACGTGCAATAGTTAATTCGGTGTCAGATTTCCAGAAGCATACACTATACTAGTACTATTATTGTTCGACTTCCCGAAGAGGCGAACAACCAAGCGCAAAGTTTACTAGTACTAGTACTACTACTATAGTCTATAGAGGTATATACTATACTAGTACTAGGAACCGGATGGAGGAGCGTCTGCACTCTTATTATATTTTTAAAATGTGATAAAGCAATTTTCAACACATTTGGTTCTCTTCGAGGGTTCTCACATGTGATAATGGAAGTTGATTGCATGGAACACTCACCACAATTCTCTCTTAATTCTGGCTCATATCCTGTTACAAATAGGAGCGCTCGGTAATATTTCCTCTTTTTTTGTTATTCAGCATGTAAACAGGTCAGCAAACCTTGCAGCACTTCTTTGTGCGAACCGTGCTTGCTGTACTTTGAATGTGGCCGAGAGCTAGCTTGATGAAACACCTCGCTTCCTACTTCTTTTTTTGCGGGGTACCTCGCTTCCTAGTGACCAGTGTCTTGGCTGATCGTCCTAAGAATGCTTATATATGAATAAATCTCTCTAATTTACCCACAAAAAAGATTAAGCCATATTAACCGGAAAGGAGGGAGTATGGACTAGCACTAATTTTTGGTGTGTCCCGTCAACTCGCAGAACGAGGAGAAGCTTGCAGGACAAGGTGAAGCTCGCTTATGCCTTTTGACTAATGCAACCTACCCTCGCCCAGGCGGTGGACATGCATCAGTCCATTCAGTGTCAGATTGTCAGAGGCATACACTGTAGTACCCAACATGCGGAGTACCATCTTTTTTTCGACTTCGCGAAGAGGCGAAGAGCCAAGCGGAAGGTTTAGTAGTACGAGTAGCACTACGACTAGAACCGCATGGTGGAGCGCCTATACTCTTATTTTTTTTAATCTCTAATAAAGTACACATTTATTCCGGAGAAGGGCAAAAAACGGCAGCCCAACATGTAATGATGATGTCGATCAACCATGCTCAAATATATCTTGTCCTCCGTGCGAGCCTGCCTGTGTGTTCTCGCTCCTCGTCTCTCTCAAGGAACGGCGTGCTGGCCATTTTGCTGTTAATTGAGATTGGTTTGCTCACACTCCGGTCCCACATGTCAGTGATATGCCAAGAGGAGGTGCGTTGACCGACTGGCCATACGCGTACTTGGTTTTGCACCTTCATACTACTCCTCCCTCCGTCACACTTTATAGGGCGCGCTTCATTATGATGCATTTCTCTCAATGCATTTCCACCACCAGAGAGACTTTAGATGCGTTTGGTTTAATGCTCAATTAATTAGGGCGTGGTAACCGCAATCAAGTCCATGATTTTCTCTCGATGTACTACAGAGTGGAGTAAGTGCATGCATGTGTGTACCCGGGGTGGAAGCACTGCATGCATGTGTGTACGCATTATTTCCTCTAGTAATAGACACCATGCTATAACTACCAATGCTATTTTCAAGCCGATCGCTAGTCGCCTTGGTCCCAAAGATTTTTTCTTTTTCTGAAGCGCGCTCTATAAACAGTGACGGATGGAGTAGTATGAGCGGATTCAAAGAAGAGAGTATTGATGGTTGCTTCTTCCAAGGAACTTACAGTGGGAAAGGTGGGGCTTATGATTTGACTGCTCATTACTCACTATTAATGCGGCTCAACGACCGGGCTGAGTCCCCCATGTGGTTGTGCACTACTCGGTTCTTAAATAAACTCCGGAGTAATTGTATTTTTAGAGATTTCAATGAGTGACTACTCAAATATTTGCCTTTTTAGAGATTCAAATGGACTACTACATACAGATGTATATAGACATATTTTAGAGTGTAGATTCACTTATTTTGCTCCGTATGTAGTCACTTGTTAAAATCTCTCCAAAGACAAATATTTAGGAACGGGGGGAGTAAACATACGAAGAAAAATGAGTGAATCTACACTCTAAAATATGCCCATTTGTAATTTGTAAAAATACAAATATTTAGGAACGAAGGAGTATATTTTTGTGCATGGCACATGGACCCGGATGCTGAAGAGGCTTCTGGCAATGCTATCAAGCTTCCAGCATTTGTTTACATAATTGACATACTATACAAATAATTTTCCAGCGACATGAAATTATACAATGGTGTGAGCTTTCAGCTTTTGTTTCATGTGTCTTGCCATCGATGCTCTTTTGGAAACAATAAAAAAACTTCCTTGCTAATGCATCTCAATTATTAGCAGATCAGAGCTAATATTTACATCACAACTGAAGACAAAGTTGTGAGAAGGTGTTAAATTAAAACTGATCCATGCTTTCATTGGCAGCAACGTCCCCCCAGCTCTGTCTAAATCAACAAGGCATATTGGGAAAAAAAGTAGTTGTATGGAGCATGTGACATTCCGATCATTTTGTGCAATTCCACTTGTGTAGAGCTGAGTGTCCCTGTTCCAAAGATATTAAGTGTGATTACGATAATAGAGGACTGCTGATGAAACAATAAACACACAAATAGAAGTCAGTCACCTTTGCAGTCTATCTTAAGACTAACTAGTTGGAGAAGATTAGGCTTGGAGTTGGATGAGGAGGATAGAGCAAAACCAATCTCCCTTTATGCAGTCGCACTGAAATGTATAGACGTTGCCCGTGTGACATTTTAGTAGAACTGCACAAAACACTCTTACGAAAAAAGTGATTTGTGCAGTTCACCAAAAGGATGCAATAGCAACGAGGTGAAATGGATAGCCCTGTTTGCAAAAAAGAGGTAGAAAGGAAACAATTACTGGCCAATAACAGTTGATGACACATGCGACAAAAAAAGAAGCATATTCCTTGTCCTAAGGGAAGATAACAACACGGTTGTGTTTGTCTAGAATGGTGTGAGGACGAGATTGCAATATGGAAAGTACGCCGAATGAGCTACATTTTGGGCAAAGAACTATGGAAGATCCACATGCAGCAACGTGGGAAGATGGGCAGTGGAGCAGGGCCGGAGGGGATACCTGGAGGTCGTCGGGATGTAACTAGGTGAGCAGCGGCGGGCGGAATCTGCCCATACTCCGGCAGCGAGCAGGTGGCGTAGGCCCTATCGCGTCGGAGCTTGGTCAGAGAGAACGACGTGTACCGTAGATCGGGACATGCTACCTCGGTGGCGTTGAACGGAGAAACGATGCACTTCCTCCCTTTCCGCTAGCGAACGGGATGCGGCCGCATCAGTGAGCAACAGTGAGAGAGAGAGAGGCCACCGCAGCCTTGTGTGAGATACTCTGAAGAGAGACAAACCAGGCAGGCATGCTCCATTGTATATAGTGGAGCGAACTACCTTTTTCTCCATAAAAACCATTTTATATTCTGTGTACGTGCCATTGAGCGATATAAATTTATTTAAAAATAGCCCGCCAACGCATCGAGTCGAACTTTGTTTCGTGCACGCGTGGTACATGACCTCCATAGGTAAACAACCGCTACACACATTCAAATTAGGACGTAGGTTGCCATTTCATACAGAAATGAGCTCCACTGTGTACCCGCGCGGGTGTGGCTGGGCACGAAGCGTGAGTATGTGCACGGTGCACCTATTCTCTTCTTGTATACGTACACCACCTACGTGGGGTTGTGTGAGAGAGATACAAACGTAGAGAGATATAATGTGTGGGTTTGTGAGAGTTT